>NW_022163640.1:300000-511666 GCF_008728515.1 Papio anubis | reverse complement strand
TCTTCCTTCCCTCCTTCTCTCTCTCTCTCTCTCTCTCTCTTCTCTTTCTTTTTCTTTTGACATAGGGTTTCTCTCTGTCATGGTACAATTATGGCTCACCCCAACTTCCAACTTTTGGCCTCAAGCTATCCTCCCACCTCAGCCTGCAGAGTATCCAATAATCATTTTTGATTACTTCAACAATTATCTAGATCTTCCATTCAACAACTTTCCTCTCAGATCTTTTTACTTTAATGTTTTCAACCAGTTGACCTCAGCCATTCACTCCGCTCACTCTCATAATTAAACTATTACCTTTAACTTTTCCAAATATAAATTTCAGGCATTCCAATCTTTGACAATCACTCCTAATTTTCTGACATATTTATTCCAGTACTCCAACCACAAAAGTCCTTTGACCCACAGAGACCATTAGTTTTTTGCCCATTCATCTTTTTCCATTACATCAAACCTCTCTTCTCATTTCCATCCTTTCAAACTAGACTAAATTCTATGGTCCATCACTCCCTTGCATACAACCTAAACAACCTTTCTCCTTTTTGCTCCATATGACTCACTTTGCAAGACCACAGACTTGGTTATTAAAACTCTCCACATTCCCTCTCCCTGCATCTGAGCAGAGCATGGCCGGGAAAAAAAAATCTACTATTATGTTGTATGGACTCACTTGAAATTTTAAACCACAAAACTCAAACAAACCCTCAGCACTGCCCAACCAATTTTCTTTGTCTCTCTAGGCAATTTGCTTTTCTACTCTTTGGGAAGATTATTTCACATCTTCTGTCTCTTCAAACCTGTTCTCCCCTTCTTACTCATAGCGGATGATCTCACTTCCTATTTCACTGAAAAATAAGAACAATCAGAAGAGAAAAAGTATCTTTCAACAGAAAATTTATCAGTCTGAATACACTGGTACCCCTATCTTCTGCCTTCACTCCTGGTAAATGGGATAATCTTTCCCAGTTCCTATCAAATGCTTGGGTATTGGATCTCATCTCCTGTAAACTACTCAAAGACTCTGGTCTTGAAATTCTCCCCTTCACTCCTGCCTCATCAGTTTCTCCCTTTCTATTTGGTCATGTCCATCAATGAGAAGACATGGTAGAATGTCTTTCGTTAGGGAAGAATTCCTCATTCATTCTCCCAGGACAGGAAGAGTAAATGTTGTGATTGGTGAAGGGAGGAGTTGAGCTCAGATCTTTCTTCCTTTCACTTTCCTCCTTGGGCTCCCTCTGCCTGGAGAAAGCCCACATTCTATTTCTTTCCTTAAAATTATGTTTTAAAAGGGTAGACCCCCATGGGAAAGGCCCACAATTGTTCAGAGCTGCCAGGAACTGGGCAGATAAGTCTGCTTAATTCTCTGTATGATATTATTAATTGTATTTTAGCTAATAGACTTAAATCCACCTACCAACACTTTTGTCAGTAATGAAAGTAATATTTTGATCTTTGACTGCCTGTTTCCTATCTCTTGGTAGATTCAGAATTTGGCCATATGTAAAGATAATGCTTTTTACTGGATTCTCTCAAATCCCAGAATCTCCTATCTTAAAAATGTTGCCTGGGTCTTGTCTTTCTCCATCTCTCACCCTATTATTAGAAATGCCCTCCTTTAAAGCAAAGCTCCCCAGTAAATTTGGTCTAACTCACTGTCAACTCGTTCTTACCTCCTCTTACCTCTTCAGACTTTCAATCCCAACACAACACTAAATCGATTCTGTCAAGACCACTGGCAACTTACATCTTGCTAAATCCAATGATCAATTTTCAGCAATCGAATTATGCAATCTCTCAATCTCATTTGCCACAATTGATTACTCTATCTTTCTTAAAGTGTTTTTTCTCCTTCTTGGCTTCCTGAATTCGATTTTTCTTCTTGGATACCACTGAGGTAGGTTTTCATCCTGCTTCACAGATGAACTCAGTGGCCAGTTCGTTTTCATTCTTCATTTCCCTTCCCCACTCCACCTAATAACTTTCATATCATCATTCCCTTATTGTTCTTAACCCACCTCCATCCCATTTTCCCCACCATTAGTATACTAGCTAGCTTAGGCACTCCGTGACTTTGGGATCTTTCTTTCTTTCCTTCCTTCCTTTCTTTCTTTCTTTCTTTCTTTCTTTCTTTCTTTCTTTCTTTCTTTCTTTCTTTCTTTCTCTTTCTTTCTTTCTTTCTTTCTTTTCTTTCTTTCTTTTTCTTTCTTTCTTTCTTCCTTTTCTTTTCTTTCTTTTCTTTCTTTCTTTCTTTCTTCCTTTCCTTCCTTCCTCTCTCCCTTCCTTCTTCACTCCTTCCTCCCTCCCTCCTTCCTTCCCTCTTTCCTTCCTTCCTTCCCTTGCTCACTTCTTTCCTCCCTCCCTCCCTTCCTTTCTTCCTTCCTTCCTTTCTTCTCTCTCATTCCCAATGTTCTCAAAGAAGACTCCTTTTCACTTCCAGCCCCAACTGAAACCTGACTGTCCTCTGATAATGCCACTTTATTTGGCAATATGTTTTTAAAAATGTAAAAAAAAGTTGACTCTAAAATTCTATTTATGGAAGTATATCCTAAGGGAAGAATATGAGAAAAAATGTGTAAGCAAATATGTCTGTCTCAACCATAGTCGTAACAGTTAAAAAACTTCAAAAAGAAATATAAATATTTGTTAATTGGAAGGTACCAAAATTAACAAACAGAACTAGGTATGTATTTATTGGCATGGGAAAATGTTGTTATTTTAAGAAAGGTAAAAGTCCCAGGTTATAAGATAGCAAGAAAATAATGATCCCATGTTTACCTATGAAACAATATATGGTAAGTACCACATACATATAAGTGAGTTTACATAAAGATAGGGTTTTAAAAAATTGTATCTTTTCCTCTTCCTCTGTTGGACTCAGGTTAGCGGAAGGAGAGGTTGAAGGGATGCTGGGTGAGACTTTCTAAGTTTGGAAATAAGAACACAGATCAGAAAAGAAAAGACTGATAAACTTATTACATAATAACTTGTGTACATTCATATAGACAGATGTTTCACATATATATATAAGGCTGGAAAACATTATCAGTAAATGTGGCATGATTATATAAATACATCATTCAAACTGATAAGAAAATCACTAAGTCTAAAGTAAGAAACATATGAACAGCAAATGTTTCCAGAAGAAGTAGAAATGACAGAAATCATGAAAGAATGCCCAGGCTCACTAGAAATCAAATGTCAGCTGAAACTGTAATGATGCAATCTCCCCATTATACTAGTAAGTTAGTAAACTATAGATGTAAATGTGTATATTTACATGTGTCCATATATGAGTATCTCCACATACATATGTGTGTACACACACACACACACATTCACACACACACACATATACACACACACTCACTCTACCCTACCAGGTTATAAAAGTTCCATGAAGGAGAAACTATTTTGTGTGATTGAATCCTTTATCCTGGGCACCCAGATCAGTGATCGAAATTTAGTAAGTGCTTAATAAATATTTGTTGAATGAACAACTGCCAGTGAAGTTATGGTGAAACCTCTATACATTTTTAAGGAACTTATTCTATTACTATAGCTTCCAAATTTGCAAAATCATTTCAAAATTATAAGTATTTTATATGTTTAACTTTTTCAGTTTCCAAACATAATAACATATATATATATATATATAGACCCAGTCTTTAAAAAAGTGTTAATTGTTTGATTCTAGTTTTTTAATGTTTTTCCTGTCCTTTATTTAGCAATGTAATCTATTTATTTATATCATGTTTTAGTGCAACTTACAAGAAAAATAACATGTCAGAGAAAATTGCATTGTAAATGTAAAAATGCAAATCGAATAAAAATTCCATTGCAAATCACTGGTGAGGCGATCTCTAACATCGATTTCAGGACAAAATATCACTGAAACAGCCACTGCCTTATTATGCAGACTATAAAATACGCTTTAAGAAAATGGCAAAAGGTCAAGGTCTTTCTCTTTCTCTTTTTCCAATCAGGTCAGGTAAATAATAGGGCATTAGAATGAAAAACTATTATGTTTCTTACTCTGGGGCTGAGAACTATGGAATATTTACAACATACATAACTCTAAAAGTGCTAGCCTTTCATTTTAACTTTGAAGTTTGAGTGATTTTGGTTGGAGATATGCATAGATCTATCACAATTCAATTGAGAATTAAAAGACAGGGCAAATCTTTGAGGGAAAACTGAAGAGTGGGCACCTTGGTGTCGTGACCTGAGAAGCCCCACAGTTGTCACCGCTCAGCCATCGAGATGCAGACCTTTGGGCAAACAAGAATTCATTCATCTTTGAAATCCTACAACAAAGCAAATCTGGAGATTTACTACCAAAATGTTGCTTCCTGGGCATTTTTGCCATCATAAACCTTCCACTGACCTTCCTCTTCCCCCTCCACAGTAAGGAAGGAAGACACTTTTAAACTCCCAATAGCATTCAGGAATACTCACCTTCCTACCCGTTGTTTGTGAAAGCAGACTAGTTAAACCCATTGGACTGGGATTTAAGAAACCGGTTCAATTCTAACTCTGTCATATGTAAATTCAGAGAAGTCATTAAATTAATCTAAACCTTACATTGCTCATCCATGTCATAAAACTAATAATAACAGTTCCACCTGCCTCCCAGGAGTATTATAAAATTATATGGTGGTAGCATTCAAGTAGTATGTACATTGTATTCTTATTCTTTTTGCAGCTTTTTCACTCTCATTCTTGAGATTTTGGACTTTACTTCAAAAGCAAATACTCCTCAGGAAAATTATCCACCAACCTAGCAATCAGTCATTTTTCCTTTAGTTAGCTCCAACGTAGCATCTGCTTTCTTCTTAAGAGTGTGGCAGGGAAGGATTGAGTTTTAACTCATAGAAGAGATGGAGAGAAGTAATTTTAAAATATAAGACACTGCCCAAAGTAAAGCTGAAATGCCCTCCTAGCTCATCTTTTCTATTCCTTTCAAGTACCTCTCAGCAATGTACTCATAAGTCTCCAACTGATATCTACACTCTTAGCCCTCTCTTCCAGTTTGAACGCCAATTCATCTCCCCATGTCCTAGACACCTGCAATCAACCGGTCTCAATTGAACTCATCAGTTCCTGTGTGCATTGTCACCAAACCCCAGTCTCAGTCCATGGACATGTCACTCTAATCACTGCCCAAACCAGAAACCTCACAGGTATCTTACATTCCAACTTCTCTCAACACTCATATTTTATGATCAACCAGTCCTGAGAATTCTGTCTGAACTATCTTTCTGAATAGTCTCTCTCTCTTATATCTTTACTGCCACTTTCCTATTTCAAATTCCCATCTATTCTATGTCCAGTCTATAGAATATGACCTTCAAAGACTCAAACCTCCCAGTTAGACTCCCCTCCTGGCAACCCTCTGCCACTAACCCCAACCCCATATTCCTCAAGCTTTAGCCTCCCTGACTGGCCCTGTCTTCCCAGAGTGCCTTGCACACTGTCCTAAGCCTGGTCCCTAGATTCACTCCTTTCTTGACTGAAGTGTCTTCTTTTCAAATGACACACTTGGACTCTTCACTCCCCAACTCTAGACTCTAGCTTTCTGACAGGCAAATTGTGTGGTCCCATAACATGTCTATACTGTTATTCTAAGACTTATAGCCTAGAACCCTTCCAAATTGTGAGCTTCCAAAGAGCATAGGTTGTTTCACATTTAGTTTCATATCTAGTGACTGGCCAAAATGCATGGATTATATTAGGTGCTTGCTATGATCTGAATGCGTCCTCCAAAATTCACATGTTGAAATTTAATCAACAATATAATAGTATCAAGAAGTGGGGTCTTTAGGAGGTGATCAAGTTGTGGGGGCAGAGCCCTCATGAGTGGCACTAATGACCTTATAAAATGGCTGGAGGGAGCTGGCATTGGTCCCTTCTCCCCTTCTGCCTCCTGCCATGGGAGGATACGGTGTTAGTCTCCTCCCGAAGATGCACCAAGAAGGTGCCATCTTGGAAGCAGAAGGCAGAGCCTTCACCAGACACTGAACCTGCCAGCACCTTATCTTAAACTTCCCAAACTCCAGAACTGTGAGGAAATAAGTTTTAGTTCTTTATAAATGACCCATTCTCATGTATTTTGTTATATCAGCACAGATTTAGACAGTGCTCAATACACGTTCAAATGACAAATGAGGGACCAATGCATAAGGAGTTTCAGAACAGACAAGCCAATATGAGAGTCCTGTGTGACGCGGGTGACATGGGATAGGAAAATGGGGGAAATAGGAAGATACCTATGGCAATCTTGGATTGCTTCATCCATCTTGCCTTAACATTTGTGAAGAAGCCAAGCCTAGATTCGGAGAGATGTCAGCACAACCCTCTCCCTTTCCTGACTTCCCATGCAAAGTTAATCCCAGAGCCTGCTGTCTTTGCAAGACATCCCCTTCTTCTTTGCCTCCTTCATAGATAATGATCCTAGGGAGCCACAGACTGAACTTCTTGGAGAACTTCTAGGCATTTCCCTACTGGATAACAGATACCATGTCCCAAGGCAAACCACCTGACTGCCAGGAAAAAATAGAAGAATCTCAACATCTGTGTTTTCTCACTCTATTCACACATCTCTTAGGGCCTGTATCTTTTTACCCCCTCCATTTGTCACACCATGGCTATGCATTAGCATGTAACTCGATGGGAGTCACACCTTAGCTGCAAAGGCTTGAGTGAATCCCTGCCAACATCCTGGCCCTTGGGCAAATGTGTTTAATTCCCCTTTGACTGATGTAGATTGCTGGGATTATTGAGGAACCTGATCAAGGAGATACAGGACCAGCTGTATATTCTCATCTAAATAATGCTGACAGCAAACCAGGTTAGAACTGAAAGCGGGTTTATCTCTGCTCAGGGCTCTAAATCATTTCCTTCCTTCTGGAGTGCAGAACTCGGTGGGAAGAGAGTGAGTAAGGCACTCTCAAACAGGATTACTCAAGGGCTTAGGTAGTTTTCTTCTTTTCTCATTATGACCTGGAGAACAAAGTCTTGGCTTCATGTCCCCTTCAGGAATAAATCGTTTCCAGCTTATAGACAAGGCCCCTTGAGTGGCCTGGGAAAGGCAGCCGATTAAACATGATCACAAACTCAGTTTGCTCAAGGCCCCTTCCTGCCTGCTAACACGCCACAGGCTGAAAGCGATAATTTATACAAGTTCTGGGCACCTTCCCAGGGTGCTGCTTGAGAAAGCGCTTCACTCTCTGTGTGATGTTGGGCTTCAGAGTTCCAGAAAACTTAACAACCACTTCTACTTTTCATTGTGCATCACCTATTATTCAGAGATGCCTCAAACCAAAGGGGGTCAAAGAAATATTGGCCACCAAAGGCAAACCACATGGACTCAGACTGCTGGCTGACTGATTTAGATTAGAACCATATAATGTAGAGCTGACCACATAAAGAATTCCTCTTTCTCTGTCTCTCCCACCCCCCACCTTCCACCCCCACAGGGTCGGACATTAGTATTGTCCTTTATTGGGATTATTTGTTCTTTTCTATGGGGTTCCAAGCCCAACCCTCAGTTCCAGGCCAAATCCTTGCTCTTAGCAGCCACTGGGGCCTTGTTAACCTAATGTCTAGTCCCTTGGATTTCTTCCCAGGATCTTTTGAACATACTTCTCTTCCTAGGCCCCCTCAATCTCTCGAGTCCCTTTTCAGTACTTTCTATCCTCTTCTCTCTTGGCTGTGCTTAAACGCCAGCTGCTGACTTCCCGGCCACCCACTACAGCTCCTTCTCCTGGGCTCGCCTCTTCCTTTGCCCTGATCCTGCCTTTCCAGCATCCTCCTCCTACAGGGACCCACTGCCCAGGTGCAGCTGACTGCCATTTCCTTACTTATTGTCCTCTTGCCTCCCAGTCATTGATGACACATTACATCTAGTTTCATGTGTGTCCAAAGCTTTTAAAGTGAGTGGTTTTCATCCACCAAGAGAATCAGAGCCTATTTCCAATGAATATTGAATTGGAAGGAATGGCAATTTTCATTGAGATCTTTTTAAAAAAGGGATTTGTATTTTACTATTTTATTCTTTTCTGAGGTGCTTAGAAGGGCATGGAGCCAGGACACTTACTTAGATTAGAAGTCTGGGAATTATACCACTGAGAAGCCTGTTTTGCATTATACACAGAGACAATTGAATTAATGATTAATAATTGTTAAACAGTAACAAACCACATAATTTCTTATAATGTTTATACTCCAAAAGAATATTTGATAAACCTCATAATGGAAATAGGACTTCAATTTTTATTTTACATAGATTATTTTTTCCATAATTATTATTTTAATACTTTTTTTCCTTGAACTTTGCATTTTCTGGTTGTCTTGGCCTCCGTTGTCTCTTTCTTGTCAGATATGAAGATTGAGAGTCCCTTATCATTGTATTGCATGACTTAGGTAATAACTCCTACAGTTTTTGTGGCAGGACAGGCACTAGGAATGGAGGCATACTTTTTAAAATTCCACAAACTTTCTTTGTATATAAATGTATAATTAAGGAAGAGCAAAAGTAAGACTCACATACAAAAAGAACTTCGTACCCAGAGTTGCATTACGATATTTCTTTAGAGTGGAATATAGAGTACCACCTGCCTTTCAATTAATTCTTTACAAGAAAGTTTCTTCTTAAAGTGGTTGCTAAAAGTGGTATTATGGGATTAAAAAAATAGGAAACCAAGCAAAGTTCAATAATGTGTGTACGGGAGACACGCAGAAGGTGAAAGCTTATGATGATTTAAAGCATGTTTTAGTCATGTATATATATGTATTTCAATATTTACCAAATGGTATGCTTTTTAAAAAATCGATACATAATAATTGTACATATTTTGGGGGATACATGTGGTGTTTTAATACATGCATGCAATCTGCAAAGATCAAATCAGGATAACTGGGATGTTCATCACTTCAAACATTTATCTTTTTGTTGGGAACATTCGGATTCTTCTCTAGCTATTTTGAAATATACAACAAACTACGTTAACTATAGCCACTCTACTGAACTATTGAACACTAGATCTTATTTCTTCTGTATTTTTGACTTCATTAATCAATCTCTTCATTCCCCTCGCCCCGCTACCCTTTCCAGGCTCTGGTAACCACCTATCTACTCTCTATCTCCATGAGATCCATGTTTTTAGCTTCCACATATGAGAACAAAAAATATGTTTTTTAAAGTAGAAAACTAATACATACCTATTGTGAAAGTGTTGACACCATAGAAAGGAAAAAAGGAGGGAAGGGAAGAAGGAAGTTATCCAAAATCTGCATTCTCCCAAAAGCAGACAGATATAAATACTAGTGTGTCAACTAGTTTTGATGGTTGTGTCGGGTTATATAGGAGAAGGTCCTTGTACAACCGATACAGAAATGTCTTCGAGAGTGATAGGGCACCATGTTAACAAGTTACTCTTCAATGGTTTACACAAAATATCCTTGTACTGTTCTTGCAATTTTTTCTGTGCATTTGAGATGGTTTCATTTGGTATTTTGCTAAATTTCCTTCCTATCATTTTATCTAAGGCTAAATTTTTGTGTAGTGAAATTACTGTTTCTAGGTGGTACGTGTAACTTATTAAACTGCTTTGTTTTCTAAAAAAATACTTTATGATATCATTAAACACCCATCATATCTTTTAACAGCCACATAAAATTCTTTCATCATGTAACTATTCCTTTATCTATTCAATTATTGCACTCTGAGTATTTGCTTACTTCCAATGCTGAATGATAAACACCTTTATGCATAACTCTTTATCCAAAATTCAAATTATTTTCCTTAGGATAGATTCCTGAAAGTGTATGAACTGAGCCAAAGGGCTGGAACACTTGTAACACTCTTGACATATTTTGACAAATTGCCTTTCCAGAGGGTGGTACCAATTTACACTCCCACCACCAGCGAATTAGTGCATCTCACCTCACCCTTGCCAGGACTGAATGAGATAATTTTCAAAATCTTTGCTAATTGGAAGCAAAAAATAGTATTAAATTTTGGCTTTGTATTATTTTATTTCTAGAGAACGTGAAGATTTTTTTATTTTATCAGTTAGTTAGAAAACAGATTTTTTAAAGAGAGGTCGTGTGCAAATTGAGAACCTTATTAGACCCTCATATTGTTTTACAAATGTTGACACTCATTTGAATTACGATAAAGGGGTCTTCCAACCAGAAATGATAACTGTTAAATAGTTACTATTACAGATAAGCCCGTACTGATAGAAGTAGAAGCATTAACACATGGATTTGTGCTTATAAAATGTCCCGTTTGGAAGGGAACTAAGAGAAGAGATGCAATCTCGCCACGAGTCTTAGGCTGGATTTCCCAGAATCAGCCCCAGAGGATACATTTGAAAGTGAAAAGTTAGGAAGAGAGTGGAAAAGTGGGAGTGGGAAAGGAAAGAGATGAAGCAAGTGTGTGGTATTGAGCAAAGCGGAATGGACGGGAACCATGGCTTAGCCTGGCAGGATTGCTCTGGAGACAGGCAGTGTAAGCCACATCTCAGAGTTTAACAGGGGCCTACAGAGCTGGAGTATTTACACCTCATCCTTAGTCACTATTTAAGGCCTTGAGGGAGAGAATGTGGACATTCCCAGGCACTGGTGACTCTCCACTCTTGGCTGGCAAAGTGGGTTCCAACAGCCAGAGGGCGGCTGTCTGACAAAGAGATGCAGGTGCTGCCTACCGGGAGTGCAAACACACTGGAAGGCAAGTGTGCACACAATGGTCAAAGGATGTGAAGGCATCAGGGTGGAGCACTGAGTGCATCTCCCACCCCAGGTATCCTGTGACTACAGGGCCACCTTGCACAGCTGTGAGTGACAACTGCATCGACAACCGCCTTAAGCAAAGTCAATCCCGTGAGTGTCAAATGTAAATGGGGCTATGTTTTCAAGCCAAAAGTGAATCATACAGGGTAAAACTTCTTGTTCATATCTGTATAGGGGTTGGGGCAACTTGAAAATGCAAAAGAAAGCCAAAGGGGAAGAGTCAAAGTGGGTGGAGAAAAAATTGAAATTAAAAGGAAACCGGTGATACAAACATCCATTTTTTCTTCCAGAGGCACTGATTGGGAGCTGCATTAGGAGACTGGGTAGCTAGGAGAATTTCAGGTCTGGGAGCAGAAAAGGGAATCACACAGACCCACATTGAATGTGGCCAGGATTTGGAGTTTCTTGTAGATCTTATTTCTGTTTCACCTTATGAGACAATATAAGCATTGACTGAATAAATTAAATAATGTATATGTTTGGAAAATCCATGAAAATATCTGAATATTTTGGTATTAAATGCTAATATTTATTTGAGTGCCCTGTAAAATACAGATTCTCTAACAAGGTAAATCACTGGATGTCATAATAGTGAGGAAATGCATGAGAGAGAGGAAGTCCGGGATCAGCCCCTCCACCTCCATTTTACTCTCTCTCTTTGTGTAAATTGGAAATCAACAAATGAACAAACTCTAAAGAACAAACCAAACAAAAATCTACAAGAACCTCAGAACACCTACCAGCACTCTTTGAAGCTAGAGTCCTGAATGAATTAGTTTCCTCTAATGAGATGCACTTGTGGGGCTTTTAGAAAATGGAAGTGAGAAAAATGGAATCTGTCTCCAGCTTCAGGTTGTTACCACTGGTTGGAAAGGTGATAGTTTTTCGGCAGCAGTTTCTGGAATTGCTTCTTGGATGTCAAGAAACAACGGTGGTAGCAATAGGTCTCTTGCTTCGACTTCTCAATACATGGGTAACATTTTGGTTTTCAGGTGTCCAAAGGCCACTGTGGAAGGGGCAGGGGCTGCTAGGGAGTGGGCTGCTGCTCTGACTCCCACTGACCCAGCCTCAAGTGGTCCTCCTGCCTCAGCCTCCCAAAGTGCTAGGATCACAGGTGTGAGCCACTGCGCCCAGCTTGTAAGTTGAGAGTTCAATGAAGAATAGAATATCTCTCCAGTCTCAAAGTACCTTGCTATAAAATACTTTTTAAATGCAAAGGAATAAAAAAGATTAACTTCACAGTGGAGAAGCAGGCGGACTCCGCCTTAATCAACTGATTAAAGTTAACATCACCAGTGATGGGAGAAATTGAAATCATGTGCCACCTTGCAGGATGCAGTCAAAAGAACAGTGTCACTTCAGTGGCATTTGTGCCAAAGATGCATAATCAGAATCTCATCCTAACCGGTTACCAGACAACCCTAAATTGAGGGACAGTCTACAAAATAACTGATCTGTAATTTTAAAATGTCTAGATTATGAAAGACTGAAAAACTCTTTCAAATGAAAGGACACTAAATATGCACAGTAACTACATGCAACTCGTTTTTTCAGACTGGATTATTTTGCCCTAAACAGCATTATTGTGACAATAGGTGAGACTTGAATGGGCCTGAGAATTAGATCGTCGTAGTCTATCAATGTTACTTTCCAAGTTTTGGTGGTTGTATTGGCTTATATAGGAGAAGGTCCTTGTACGAATGATACAGGAGGTCGTCAGGAGTGATAGGGCATCAGGTTAACAAGTTACTCTTCAATGGTTTACACAAAATATCTTTGTACTGTTCTGGCTGTTCTTCTGTGCATTTGAGATTGTTTCTCTCACACACACACACAGATACACACACCCCCCCACACACACACGCACACACCCTAGTTGTTTAGAGTACTATTATTGAGGACCATAAAAAAGGAAAGATGTTGTAGAAGGCTCAGGGGCAGGGAACCTAATAAGAGAATTTCTTCATCCCTAAGATTGTGGCAGAGAGAAATCTACAAGCCAACATGGAGTCTCCCATTCAGGGCAGCTCCTTTAGGGGGTCTCTGAAAAAAATAAGACAGCCCAGAACCAGATAATGGGGGAGCAGGGTTTACAGCTGGTGGGGCCCACTGAGACTGACTTGGGTGGGGCTGCCAGGGTGGGTTTTGATCACATCAATGTCCGATCATCATCACTCATCACGTCTTTATGCACCTGAAAACAGCCTCCCCCACCGTGTCACCTTGGGCTGTTCCAGGAGCAGTGCAGACCCAGGGAAACTACTTACAGTCTTGGCACACGTCAGGGTATGTCGTGTCTAACATTTGATAAGAACCAGCACCTGGCATTCTTACTGTAACCCACTCTTTCTACGCTGGGGACCTAACCCATGGATTTTTGACCTTGTTCTAGCTCAGTCTTCCCATCCCCATGGCTCTCCACCTCTTGCCTCCTTTCCTGCCTACAGCTGTGGTCTCCGCTCTTGGTGTACTTCTGTTCCTCCTTGCTCCAGTGGCAATCTTGGTTATCAGTCAGGTGCTGAACAAAAAGATTTGCCTTTGGCTGGGAACACCTTTTCCTGCTGAGGGAAGCTGGAGCAAGTGGCCTGCTGGAAGTGGTCCATGGGATCACACAACCTAATTCCATCATTTCACAGTGAGAAGGCTGAAGCCTGGAGAGACTGTGTGACATGCCAGTGTAATATGACAGAGCCAGCAGCAAAGCCCATGTCTCTTGGCTCCATGTACTACAGGATATGTTGGAGTCAAAATGGTGGTAGCCAAAGAAAAAAAAGAAAAGAAAAACAGAAAAGGGATATCTTACAGAAGTCAGAGAATTCAAGTTCAAAGATTATCAATTTTATCTGGAAAGGAAGAAGTTATTAAAGTGGGGTGATGTATTTAAGATGGATTATTTGGGTACTAGCTTAAGATGGGATTTCTCAACAGCAGTACTGTTGCTACTTAAGGCCAGATAATTCTTTGTTGCAGGGGCTGCCTGTGCATTGTAGGATGTTTAACAGTAACCTTGGTCTCTACTCACTGGATGTAGCGGCACCTTCCTAATTGTGACTATCAAAAATGTCTTCAACATTGCCGGATGTTTCTTGGGGTCCAAAATTGCTCTTGGTTAAGAACCACTGGTTTAATGGTTGGACTGGAACCAAGATGCACTGGGACAAGAGACATGGACAGGAGTTTATGAGGGTTTACAGTCACTGAGGTAGTGCAGCCCTTGGCTAAGATCTCAGGCTCTGGAGGCGACTGACTGTCTTGAATCATGACCAAACCATTTACCAGCTGATGGCTTCCTATGAGTTCTTTAAAATAAGGGTGGTATTAACCTCTATCTTTTAGGATTGTTGTAAAATAATATCTACAGAACACTGCTGGCAGGGCATGGCAAATAGGAAGAGGTTTAATATGTGACGAGAAATGGAGGGAAAATGAGCAAGCCTTGATGACTGAGAGTGTGGCATATGATGCAAGCTCCAGGTGAAGTCAAGGTGACATGCTTCCCAGGTACATGACACCAGGTGGGGTGGGCAAAACACCTACCTAGACCATTCCAGGCAGCCTATTGACTAGTATATTTTCTCAGTAACAATTGGATGATTGACGGATAAATTAGACGAGCGTGTACTTAAAGAGTTTTCACTGAAATACATATAGGTCGGCTTTTACTAAACATCATACAGAAGTGTGGATCCAAGAAAAGAAATCAAGTTAGTTGCCTCGTCTTTGATTCAAATACAAAAATAGATATGGATGTGCATATTTATTTAGAGTGAGAAAATAAACCATGACAAATGCCTGAAGCTCAGCACCTTTCCTTCTGTAATCTCTTTAGGCCACTTACCAGAAATGCTTACACTGAAATGATTCTGAGTGCAACCTGCCTTCTCCTTGGCACCCAGAACACTCTGCACAGAGACCCATGCAAATGCAGTGGCTTGAAGTTTTAGCTTTATCAACCCCATGCTAAAGCCACCAGTTACCACCCAGTAACCACAGTATACAAATCCCAGGGGACTGTGCAATAGTGTTATGATAACCCTATGTGCATTGTTCATGGACATTCTGGAAATATTTTGCTGAAATGAAAAATCCCCTGATGATCACCCCAGCATGTCTGAGCTCCAGTTGTCTGAAACATCCAAATGGTGTGCAGGAAGACACTCCAGCCATGGATACGTGAATGGGTTCACTTGGCTGTTGTTTGGTTTTTACATTTGTATTGTTTGGTCTGCCAGAAGTATGCATTTATTTTATTTTCCCTGCCTGAAAATTTATGATTCACTGCCTAAGAGACCTCACTCCCTCTCACAACATTCTTTTTTTTTTTTTTTTTGAGTCACAGTCTTGCTCTGTCACCCAGGCTGGAGTGCAGTGGCACGATCTCGGCTCACTGCAAGCTCTGCCTCCCGGGTTCACGCCATTCTCCTGCCTCAGCCATTTGTATAACGTTTTATGCTTTTCAATGCAGTTTCATACACATTAACCCATGTATACTACTATTTTTGCCTCAGAAATGTCTGTTGGCCCAAGATAGAATTTCCTATTTTATTCCTAAACTTTTGTGGTCCTTCTGTAGTTTGCTTTTTTAAGAATATTATATGTTGTTCAGTTCACAAGGTTCATTCTTAATTAAAACAAGTTCAGGATATAAATGGAAACGATCAGCAGCGGGGGCAGATTACTAACACTCTGTGGCACATTTATTCTAAATTTAGACAATACCCTCAGAGTCTTCCAAATTGAATCACAACCTCATAATTACTACTTCCTGTCCTTTCCCTCTGTGCGAAATTGTCCGTCCCAGGGGCATTGCACAGTATTGTCAGATATTTGTTCTTTACAGATTGTGTGCCACCATACACGAACTGAGACTAGCAAGATGGCACTTTTCATTTTGCATGAAGAGATAATTAAAAATAAAATCTAAATAACTGCATACTTTTAAGTAAATATATTGATCTTCCCCCCAAAAGTCACTGTTTTTAAAAATCTTACTTTTAAAGCTAAAATTTTTGTAGTTTGTGAATCCAATCAAATTCTATAGAAGAATTTGAAGTATTTCATTCTATACAAATATGCATGTGCTCACATGCTCATATATTGCTGTATCATGCTGTTTTATAGATGATTAATATATATTAACATAATGCATGTTGTTTATATATTAATATATGATATATAAACTGAATCATGCAGTTTTATAGATGATTAATATGAGAGGCAATTTTCATTTACTTGGCAGCAATATATATATGCGTAAGGAAATAATACTAGTTTAAAATTTATTAACAATTGGAAGCTTTTCCAAATTTTCTCCAACCAGATTTAAAGACAGAGAAGAAAAAAACTCAGTTTCAAAATAATTGAGGTTCAGTGTCATGTGCCAGGAATTCCATATTCTGTTGGGTGACAGATATCTAATGGATATGGGGGCAGAGTGAGGTGAGGGGAGGTGAAGGAGAGGAGAGGAAAAACACCAACTATCTAGTCTAAAAATAGGCAATGTTACTTAACGCTAGTGTACCCTTCCTCATGTGTGATATAAAAAATTGCATTTGATAGCTGACTTTACTAGGAGAATTAAGTATTCAGATGCACCCACCCAAAATTGCAAATTGAAGGTATGTTTGATAATCAGCTTTAATAATAATGTTGCATAATAGTAACCAAGGGAAGAATTTGGATAGCTGTGAATTTTTTCCTGTGAAAACCACATTTTGGATGAATGAACAACAGCTAAAACTGTGATGAATCTAGGGCTCTAGCAGAAGCCAAAAGCTGACTGAATTCATCTGTAGTTAACTGATCTAATTCCTGGTCAATAGCAGGCGACATGCAGCTATGGTTAAATGGACCACATATCTGCATCTCATACTTGAAGATGTTTATGGTCCCTTGGGATGAACTAGCCATCTCTTTGCCTGGTATGTCTCCAACTATCTATGCATCAAAGACCTATGCTTATCTCTCCTGGCATTTGGTTTCAGAGAGTGTGGCTATGCCTACAGAATTATGAACATTTCTATCCTTCTCCCTATTAGGCTGGTACATATCACCTGCTGATTAATGGCTTGATTCTTAGGTCTTGACATCCCTGTAGACTGCCAGCGTTTATCATCATTGGGAACCTTGTTGGCAATGCAGCCTTGGGCCCAACCCCAGATATCCTGAATCAGAATGGGTATTTTAACAATTCCCAGGTGATTCAAAGGTACCATAATATTGGAGAACCACTGCTTTGCATGATCTGCCACAATTTTTAAAAAAATCAGTATTGTCATAAAAGCCTCCAAACCCATCCTCCAATCACCACTCTCACCCCATTTCATTAACATCTTCATGCAGCCCCCAAGTGCATTTCTAAGGCACAGTTTGGATGGTAAAGGAAGTGCAGTTACAGTCTCCCAAAGGCTTCCTGCGGCCTTCAGGATTAAGTTCCAGCCTAGCCCTTTCTGATCTCTTCCTGCCTGCCATGCCAGATGTTCTGCTTAACAGGGGCAGGGCTGCCAACTCTAAATTAGATGGTCTGAGAAGTCTTCTGGAGGAGGTGATAGTTAAACAGAACCCAAGTGACAGGAGCCTGCTATGCTAGGGACATGCCTCCTTGCCTTTGCACAATCTGTTTCCTTTACCTGGGGGAATGTGGTCACTTTGCTCTGCTCCCTGCATCAATTTTGTATTCATTTTCTCAGATTCAACTGAAATGTCATCCCTTCTCGAAGAGTCTTTTCATAGCAGCCTTGGTTCAGCTCTGAATTAGTTCCCTTGCTCTGGACTCACATGGCCCTATGTGTTAGGCTAAAGTGGCAATGTGTGGATTTGATTCTCCAGAAGCAGACGCTGATATAGAGTTGAGGGTAAAAGATTTTCATTCATTCGGTATCAACAATTATGAATAGAAGGCAGAGAAATCAGTACTGAGTAGAAGACATCAAGCTATGATACAGATCTGATAAAACCTTGGCCAACCCAGTGGGGAGCTCTAGAGAGAATACTGTCCATTAGAGTGTCCAGGATTGGGCCAAAATGGTGGGGCTTTGTAACCCCACCTGACTTAAGGGCAGAATGCAGATGGCCCAGGAAGGGTGTCCTCTTCCGGGGCCACCTGCAGGAAGAGGCAGTGCAGTCCTCTGCAGCTGAGACAGACCATGAAGGAACTGACAGCTAAAAGCTGTCTGGGTCCCCATTGCCTGTAGCTGGCCACCAAGTCTTTTCTTGAAGGGAAGTCTATGTTGTACATCTCTATGTCTACCTAAGTACTTATAAAAAATGTATGTATTATTCACTGGAGACATACAAACAGGTAAATATTATAGAGAATCACTATTACACTTGTAACTTTTAGCTGTTCCATAATCACAGCTAAACAAAAGTTTTGGTTTTGATATTGATTATCCACAGTACATAGCTGTTTTAAATTTAAATACCATGTGTATAAATATGTAAAGTTTTTGATGTAAAGAATGAGCTTGCTTCTTGTTTATTAACTAATCTAATCTAGGTTGGATGATAATACTACTCACAGGGGATAACATGTATCTAAACTGCTTCTGTGTTTTATCTTCATAGCAGTCATAGAGAAACCAATATTACAGACATAGGCTGATGGAAATGGAAGATGTTTTAAAGCAGTTTCCATCAGCTTAGGATATTAACTTTTATCCAAAGTGAAGTGATAATGTATTTTCAAAATTTATCTTCCATACGATTCAGTAGCCACTTCCAAAAATTTAATCTGTAAATTTACAATTAAAATCAAATTTTCCTTTGGTGAGTGAAATAAATTCTGAATTTTGTGTTTTTAAGGGCGCAGTGAAAAATTAACCCTAAACTATCACATGTTGTAACATAGCCTTGCTGCATGTGTTATGCACCCCGCACAACTCCCCAGCTGAGATTAGCAATGCCCACTCTGGTCCTTATCCTGTTCAACAAGGCAGGTCCACCCATCATGGATTTGGATGGTGGGGCAAGATCAAATTCCTATTTGATTGAACGTTTATTCTCAATTTCTGTACTTTTGTCATCACAGAGTGGCAAAACTTTTTTCACAGACTGGCTGAGGACACAATTTGAGGAGCCCTGAATTATATGATGAAATAAATATGAAGTGAAAGTAATATAGATTTGGGGCCAAGAAAAATCTTATGCAAACTGAACTTTTGGGGAAACAGAAGAGTCTCAGTTTGCAGACAGATGAGTAGAGAAAAAGTCAAAGCCTATGGAGTTCATTCAGATACAGGGAAGCAGCCTCATTTCTTGACCTTTGCCAATTGGACCCTAGAAGATGTTGCCATCAATGAAATTGTCTTCTTGGCCTGACCTGTTTTGTGTGTAGTTTTGTTTTGTGCAACAAAAGGATCCCTGGCTAGGATATTATATGACATTAATACACCCCCACCGAGAAAGCGATTTTAGAGTGAGTATGTAAGCCTCTTCAATCCAAAGCTGGCTGCCCTGGTTCAGCTACATATGATCCAGATGTGTATGACCTCCAGAAAACAAGGTTCAAAACACTATTAGCTTGGAAAGGTATTCTGGTCTGTTTCTTTTTGCTAACACTACCAGGGTATTGTGATATTCTAAGCCTTAGTGCATATGGGAACATCTTGATTTATTCTGAAAGTTTTGGAGAAAGGAGTAAGAAGTTGTAAGGTGGACAAGAGAGTGGAAGGTCAGTGGCCATCTTCAAATCATGTTCCAAGTTTGTGACTGCTGGCTGTGAATTGTATATGAAGGGGATTTCCATGCCAGTAGCTCTGGTCAAGGCTGATGTCATTGACTAACAAGCATGACCAATGACCGTTGCTGCAAAAAAGATGATGAAAATGTGACTGCTGCTACTAGCTGGACTTTTCTCAGGGAAAGATGAGATGGATCCACCTGGAATTGCCTGGATCAGGAAATTGGACTAATCTCTCTCTCTCTCTTTCTCTCCTACTATATATATATCTATCCAACTTCTACAAACAATTTAATAGACTTTTTGTTGTCATCATTTTGTTCACTGATATAATTCTACCTTGCCTTCACAGATGTGGGTGTTCATTATTTGCTGATGAGCATTCAAGATGATGTTTATATATTCTGGTTTTGCACAGATGTGCCTAGGGATTCAAAACATTGAGACTTCATTATGCCTCTCTTAATGACTAGATATTTATTGACTAAATTAATTAACACATTTATATATTCTTAGCTACAAATATCTCCATTGTCAATGATTTAGTTCTTCCATGGGAGACATTAGAGTCATTCATTAGGGTATAACATTACACTCCTGGAAAACAAAAATAATTCTAAACTATTATTATCCCTGGAAAACCACATTAAATGAGAGCGCACATACATTAAAAGAGTTAGTGGGAAATCATAAACAGCTCATTTCTGTGTAGTTCCTAAAACCTGAGCAGCATGCATGGAGGATGATGATATTGGCTAACTCAAAGCTTTCACCTCCGACAGTAAGGAAACATGCCAATCAATTCATACTTTTAGGAGGTGATAAGAAAACAGAAACCATTAGGACCATAATTATGGGCATCAGCAAAAGAAAATCATTCTGGACTTAACAGACTCCAACTCACACTCTGGTTTTATTCCCAAATGAATTCATTACATATTAAAAAGAAACTCCATATCTCTTAAAACTCTCAACTGTTTCACTTGGGGAGTGGCAGCAAGTATCATTTCTGACCTATTGACTGACAAATATCCACCCTAGACTGACCATAGTTCATTAAAAATAATACGTGTGTGTTTTTTATGTCATCATTTTATTGAATCCCAAATGTTCATTGCTTGTTCTGAGGCTAGGAGGTTAAATTGATGATATTGCAGAATTTATCTAACTTTTCTGAAAGTTATTCTCCATGACCTCAGGTTTGACTATCCATAACCTCAGGCACAGGCATTTTTTAGCACATTCTGCTTTTGAGAAACAGGCTGCTAAAACTATAGACTGCAAAACATCACACACGGTTTGCTTGCCACCGTCTCCCACCCCACAACTTCGGTTGTTGCCAATAGGCAGGTTTTAATGTGTCAGTTCACAAAGCTCTCAGGAAGCCACCATCACGTTTCATTTTTGTCACTGTGAAGTCAGTGGATGTGCTCAGCATTGTCTGCCCTTTTGTGGTGTGGGGCATGAGCTTTACATAAGCTGGCATGATACATGTGGACAAACTAAGCAACTTGGGGAACTTAAAATATACAGTTATATGCCTCAGATGTACCTCACCCAAAGGCTTCCATTCCTAACTCTGACCTAGATTGAAGCCTTGAATCTTTCTCCCTTTGCCTCTCTCTTTAGGCTTAAGTTGGAGCATGGGGACGATAACACAGCATTCAAGAAAAAGGTGATTTCTGCTCAAAGATGTCCTAAGCATTTTTTAAGCCTCATTATGTAAATTATTACCCTAATACACAGATTCTTCTCTTGTTCAACAGAGCCCGTAGACATTAGACGGCCCACTACAAACTCAGAATATTAAAAAGGATTTTTATCCAGTTACTCATTAACAAGCATTTTGGAGTTCCTACTATGCTCCTGATGTACAAAGGTCTAGCTAAGGCCATTTCAGAGATTCAGGTCCAAGGCTAATTATATTGTATTTTCTTCCAATTGTATCCTCCTCTCTCTAATATTTTTATATAGGCAAGAGTAGGCTAAAATTAACTTCTAGCTTGAAAGGTAGAAAGAGTAGCATAAAAACAACCTACAGACTGCAGAGCCAATGTGAAGATGGGGGAGGACTGACCTGTATTGCTCAACATATAGCTTTGGGTTTTAGGGGTAAAAATGAAAGGGAGGTTCTAGAATAATCCATGAAACTCAAGTGTGTTTAGTATGAGCTCTGGAGTCACCACCTTTGCCCTTACATGTATCCTCTCTTAGTCACTGTCAGGTCCTTGGCAGGGCTCTTCCTAAGAAGAAGAGGAGCAAGGCAAGGTCAGCACAGAATCTATCATCTCAGGTTAGTCTTGAAAGTAAGTACAGTTCTTCTTAGTGAGCCCACAGGAGGCATTCTTCCAAAAAAGCCCACAACACACTGGTCTCACAAGGGTCACCTGGGTCAGACTGGAGACCAGGGGTTGGGGTGGCATGGGTGACAAGGGTGGCTGGGCTGGTAGTGCTGGCAGTCTTGTTTCCACTGCCTCTGGGTTCCCATTTTCTCCCAACTGGACCACTGATTCCCCCAACACGTATTCTCCATCTTGGTCCTGTTCTTTGCCAATCTTGATGCCAACTGAAGAGTATGTCCATAGCTTCTTCTCCACCAGGATTACACACCCAGATTTACATCACCATTAGACACCTGCAGTCTAATGGCCCATACACACCTGCAGGGCTCCCAGCATTGCTCTCTGTTCACTGATCATACCCAGACCAATGAGTCCCCATGGAGTGATGCCTAGATTCAGATTTATGCAAGTTACAATTGCCTCCTGCCCAGCTCCTTGCCCTTCTAGAACCAGAATTTTTCTGTTGCCTCATCCCTGGACTCAGGGATTTATGGTTCTGCCTTACCTTTGATAATATTTCCTTCTCTCTAGGGTGGGAATTTTTATCACTGACTCCAGCCTAGTTGCTGGGATCCTACTCCCCACAGAGAGAGTTCGCAGGATGATTATCTGTCTTCCAGCACTCTGTTCTCTGGATTTGGGTCCATGTCCCTTGTTGGCCCAGTTGGAAGCCCGACTTGGAAGCCAAATGTTATTTGAATCATGACTGACATTGGTACTGGCTTAAATACTATTTAAAAGAGTTTGACACTATTCTTTTCTGTTCTTCTTGGTCCAGGAGTCAGCCTCTACATCCCACTTTCCCACCACAAATTCTGCCCCTATATGTGGTTGGAGAACCAACATGCATGGTACTAAAACACAATGTAATCAAATATAAAGACATGCTATGTACATGGGAACCATGTGTGTCATAAACATTTGATAATATGTTTTCTACTTATGTTTATTATCATCCTTAATACCTGACATGTCAGTATTATGAATTAATATGCAGTCTTCCTACACTGCTATCCTAGATATAGTTGCTCACTATGAAAAGATATGAGAGAAACATAACATGTTGCCTCTTTCACTGTGGTCCTCTGCCTTTGGCCATCTCCTAGAAGGCCTTGCAGGACTATTTCCCCATATGTAAAATGGATGCTAAAATTTTGTCTTTTGATATCACAACAATGTTGGGAGGTGAAATAAAACAATTTGCAAATTAAAACCCTGTGAAATGGACTGTTTTAATGAAATACTAGGAAAGCTCCTGAAAATTAGAAATATATCATTTTGAAGCAGCTTTTATTAACAAGAAATAGCATGTCCAATAAAGATCATAAAATTCTTTTCAAGTACATAAAATGGGAACTTCTCTCTCTCTCTCTCTCTCTCTTTCTCTTACACACACACACACACACACACACACACACACACACCCCTATGTATCTATCCAGGGCCGGCTTCATGGGTGTGAGCTGTGCAGTCCCATAGAGTCTCACACTTACAGGGTCCCTGTGCTTGCTCTGCTGCACTGCTTTGAATGTTTAAATAATTTATGAACTGGGGCCCCACATTTTCATTTTGCACTGAAACCCACCAAGAATGTAACTGGTCCTGTATCTACCATCTATCCTACCTATCTCAGATCTGTAATGGGACCTACCTCACATTGTAGAATTGATTCACTTGGAGAGCTCTCCACAGGGTATGGTAACTCCCAACAAGGGGCTTAAGCTAAATGTGTAACAGAGGAGAATTAACACATTTCCAATTATAATTATTCTTTTTACTATAACTAAATTTAGACACTTATGTCCTGGCAAAATGACTTAATCAAAAAGTAAGTGAGATTCATTTTGGGAGGGGGAAAAAAGTGTCAATAATACCTGCCTCAGTCAGGAAGGAGGGTGTTACCTTGAGAATGCTACCACTTTTGGACCTGGTTGCTAAGCAGCTCCCATGTTCAGCTGTCCATGCTGGGACCTGGATGATGAAAACAGATGGCCACGAGGGCTGCACCTTTCCTCGTCCATTGTCCTGGGCAAGGGCTACATACCACCCTCCAACAGGCTTCCTTCTCATACTTAGAGCTGCTCTTTTTTCCTTGCCAGTCATTTTTGAAAACAGTTTCATTGCTATTTAATTCACATATCATAAAATCTACCCTTTAAAAATGTAAAATTCAGTGTGTGTGTGTGTTTTACCATATTCACAGAGTCGTGCAACTATCACCACAGTCAATTTTAGAACATTATTCAATATCCCCCAAAAGAAATCTCATTCTGGTTAGCAGTCTCTTTCCAGTCCTCTTTCTCTGCCCTTCCCCTAGCCCCTGGAAACCAGTAATCTACTTCTGTCTCTATGGATTTGCCTATTGTAGACATTTCATGTAAATTGAATCACACAATATTTGTCCTTCAGTGTCTGCTTATTTTGCTTAGCATAATGTTTTCAAGGTTCATCCTTATTGAAGCATGTATCAGTACTTCATTCCATGTTATGGTCAAGTAACCATTTCATTATACAGACATACTATGCTATGGTTTGAATATGTCCCCAGAAAGCATGTGTTGGAAACTTAATCTCTGATGTAACACTGTTGGGAAGTGGAGCCTACTGAGAGGTGATTAGGCCACGGGGACTCTGACCTCACAAATGGATTAATGCCATTAGTGCAGGAGTGGGTTATAGAACAAGCTTGGTCCCCTTTTCTCTCACACATGCACCCTCTTACCTTCCACCATGGATGACATAGCAAGGAGGTCCTCACCAGATGCCAGCCCTTGATCTCAGACTTCTCAGTTTTCAGAACCATGGGAAAATACATTTCTGTTCATGATAAATTACCCAGTCTTAGGTATTCTGTCACAGCAGTGCAAAATGGACTAAGACATACCACATTTAATTATTTATTCTTCAGTTGGTGGACATTTGGGTTGTTTCCACTTTGGGACTATTATGAATAATGCTGCCAAGAATATTAATATACAAGGTTTTGTGTGGATATATGCTTTCATTTTTGGGGGGTACATACCTATGAGTGGAATTACTGGGTCAGGCAGTAAGCCAGTCATTTTTCTACATAGCTATGCAAAGAAGGTTCTTCTATCAGTATCACTAAAACCAAATTAGACGTTGAATATGAAATCCCTAAGGCTCCAAATGAGACGGTAGTGAAATCTTTCATATTTAGACGCAAAACTTGGAGCCAGATTTGCTGGAACAGCCATGGCATGACTGGTTTTATAATTAAGTAAACAAAACCCAGAAAAGGTAACATTTTTGCCCTCTAGCCCAGTTAGAGTAGATAATCCAAGATTTTTTCTTGACTTCTGCCAAAAATTGCATCTGGCATCTGTTCAGAATCATACTATCTCCTGAGGCACTTTGGGAGGTCTGGCCTGGGAGATATTTGCAGAGAAATGTACCAAAAATTAATCAAGTCCCTGTGTGTGTGCCTAGGACACAGGCTTAGGAGGGAGCAGCTTCAGGAAGGGAGATTAATTTGAGGTAAGAGGTTGAAAAAAAATACTGTGGATACTGCTAAGGCAATGTTTTCAGACTTTGAAGTACACGCAAGTGGCCCAGGCATGTTGGTAAAGTGCATGTAGTGATTTAGCAGGTTTGAAGAGGACGATTAGAGCCTGCATTTCTTTTTATTTATTTATTTATTTATTTATTTATTTATTTATTTATTTGAGAGAGAGAGAGAGAGAGAGAGAGAGAGTCTTGCTCCATCGCCCAGGCTGGAGTGCAGTGGTGTGATCTCAGCTCACTGCAACCTCCACCTCCCAGGTTCAAGCAATTCTCCTGTCTCAACCTCCCGAGGAGCTGCGACTACAGGTGCCTGCCACCATGGCAGACTGGTTTTTGTATTTTTAGTGAGATGGGGTTTCAACTTGTTGGTCAGGCTGGTCTCGAACTCCTGACCTCAGGTGATCCACTTGCCTCGGCCTCCAAAAGTGCTGGGATTACAAGCGTGAGCCACCGTGCCCGGCCCAGAGCCTGCATTTCTAAAAAGTTCCCCGGTAATGTCAATGCTGCTTATCCCTTCATTCACAGGTTGTGTAGCAAGGCTCAATGGGACCTCATGGTGGCCATAGGTTGGGCTAAGTGGTACATCTTCCGGAGCTCTGAGAGGTTCATAGACCCCAACTTGCTGCCCAGAATTTGACTCCTGTGTGGTCTAGGCCAGGGGAGTCCAATCTTTTTCTGCCCTGGGCCACATTGGAAGAAGAAAAATTGTCTTGTGCCACACATAAAATACACTAACATTAGTGATGGCTGATGAGCAAAAAAAAAAAAAAAAAAAAAAAGCAAAAATATTTCATAATGTTTTAAGAAAGTTTATGAATATGTAGTTGGGCTGCATTCAAAACCGTCTTGGGTCACATGCAGCCCATGGGCTGCAGTTTGGACAACGTAGGTCCAAGCAAAATCAAGATGGTTAGCGCCCAATATTCCACCCCCCACTAGTACACAGGGGGAAGAGAGAAGACATGAGCTCCACAAGTCCCTGCTTCTCTTGCAGGATCAGCGACTCTCATCTGGTCTTTCAAACCAGTTAAGCTCAGAAGCTTAATTAAGTGGTGCCTATTTGAAAGTCGGGCAGCATCATGGCACAGTGAAAGGCCAGTGTCAGACCAGGAATCAAGAATAATTGAAAGCAAAATTTAAAAGGGTGCTGGACTCTCCTAAAAGACATTAAAAGGGATTTAATTTAAAAGCCACAGGAGAACGTTATCAAAATGCTACTTTCCCAACCTCCCTCTCAGTCTCCCAACTCAACGCAATGGACTGCAAGCTTGCCTTTGTTCTTCTGTGTCTCTCAACTCCATCTCTCTGTCTTACCCATACCAACTGTCTTCTTCCTGTCCCTTTCCTTTCCTCTGGGACAAGTTTTCATTGCATAGACACTGCTTCTCAGACTTTAAAGTGCACACGAATCACCTGGTATTTTGTTTAATTTTGTTGGAACACAGATTCCAACACAGTAGTTCAGGAACACCCGAGAATCAGCATTTCCAGCAAGTGTCTAGGTGATTCCATGTGTGCCATACTCTGAGGAGCAATGGAGGAGATGATCTCAGCCTCACTGCTTCTCTAATTTCTCCTCTTCCTCCTTCAGATAAGTAATAACTGCAGAGTGAATAGAATAAAGCATCCTCTCTCATTCTCAGGTTTAGCATCTTTAATAGTGATAACAATGAAGGCTACTTTTCTGAAGTTGGATTGAAATTAAATTTAGTAAGAATATACGGAAGGCCTGGCACAGTAGATGCTAAATAAATATTATCTTATTCCACCTTCCTGAGTTCCTTCTGGAGCTCTAGGCAGGTGTTTTATGAGTGCAATAGGTACACAAGCATTAATAATTGATCTTAGCAGATATCCACAAGCCAGACTTTTCCCTATTAAAAAAATCACTGCTCATTAACACAGAAGCATGAACTATATAACAAATCACTGAAAAGTGTAATCATACTGACTTAGAAACTGCATGAATTGGGGATGACTTTCCTTTTGTGCCTAGGTTATCTAAAATGAGGTAGAGATTTCAGAGAAATTAATTAACTGAACTATCAAAGGTTAAGTTTAAAATGTCAGATATTACCCACAAGGCGTCTAGCCCTCCCTCTGAAGGTGGGTTCTTAAATTATCTGAATGATTCTGAGCCCTGGCTGACTTTGCTCTCTCAGTGGAGGGCAGATGAGAAATGGGGTGTCCTGCCCTGTAGCAGGGTGTCTTTAGTCCTGAAGAAATTCCTTTCCAAGGGAGGAGATGTTCATTCTGACTTCTGTAATATGCTTCCTCAAGGCAGGAAACCGTGAGGCCTTGAGGACACCCCATCATGATTCTCTAATTTCATCAGGGACACTGAGGGGCAAGATTTTTATATTATCTAATAGAACACAGAAAATCAAGCTAGTATGACTTCTGAACAAAGAGGGACTTTTAATAGGAAAACCTCAGACATTACACATTCTCATTTCTTGTTGCATTTTGTCGTCCATCTTCTGGGAAAGAGGCAAACAGATCATGGTGTAACTCGCTTAGAACAATAGACAATTGTCACAGTCTATTAATTCCATCTGCTTCTGACGGGAAGGAAAAATGGTTACATGGTGAAGTCAGAGGGTCTCAGGCACAGAAGAGGATTTTCCTGAGGGTCTCCCACAACAAGTACTGATATATAATTAGAAGTATGATGTAAATAAGAGAACCAGTGCCAGTCTTGGTCCTCTGTGTTATCAAGATTTCAGTTTTCCCCTCACGGTTTCTGTGATCTGAGCCCACTCTTTTAGGTCAAAAAAATTATTTCATTGGAGAGCGGGGCTTGGAGCTGAAATATGAATATGGATAATGAGAGAGTAGAGGGGAGGAGGGAGGGACCTTTGGTTTGCTTCAAATCAAAGCGAGATGATATTATTTGCTATACAGTGTAGTTTTCTACCCAACTTTTCCTACCCATTATCAAACTATTTCTAAACCAGAAGGAAGACAATGCCTAAATATTCTTAGGTTTCTTGATTTCTTGGATTTCTTGATGATTCCTAAATCACTAGGTTTTGTTGTTGTTGTTGTTTTACTATTTTAAAAAAAGTTCATACAAATTGAGGGCATTATTTGAACAATCTCTTCCTTTATTAGATCATTCCAGGAAGGATCACTGAATTGGGAGCCAGTCCCCTCACTCTTGAACTTAGTGCTCATGTGATCCTGGGTAAGTACTTTAAACTCTTTAGGCCTTTATCCATAAGGGGATAGATCAGTGCCTATTGGCGTTTTCCAATGTGTGATGTTTGGAATAAATGTTAGGAAAAAATAAGATTCACAAATTAAATAAATACAGACAGTGCTGAGTTAGGGTTTTCTTTGCTGCAGGACTTCTCAGAGTCCTTAATGTGCTAATATATATTGGACATTTCCAAAATGAGGACAGAGTATGCTCTTTCCTGAAAAAAAATAAAAATTCAGCATCACTTGCGTGATCTTGAACACATTTGGGAAAATGATGATCTAAATAATATCTGAATTTTAATTAACTAGTTTACTAATAGTTGTTTTAAAGGAATATTGGATCCCACTTTTCAAGTTGTTAATCTAGAGAACATTTTCAGAAATCTCTCATGTACATGAGAAAGTGTCATTCCTTTCAGCATTTTCATTGACATAACATGAATTTGGTGTCAATTATGAAAGCACAAATGAATGCAATACTTTTATATATTGCAAGTAAAAGTTGTTTGCATCTGAAAGTAATTATTCAGGCTCTTGGGACTGCTCCACTAATTAGTTGATCTGAGGAATGTTTATGTGATTCAAACATTAGCTCTAAATATACTTGATCAAATGTTTTAGGCTGTTTTAGAAACCCATCCGATTAATTTTACAGCCAAGCTGATAATCTGAAAACTTCTTTTGAAAGTGATCCAGGAAAAAAGAGTAGACTTCATTCTGGTTGATTCAAGGGGTATGTACAAGGAACGCTAAAGCTCATTATAAACCATTATCTTGGTGGATTACAGAGGCACAGAAGGGTCTACCAATTGTAATTTCCAGTGAAAGAAATTATGAGTTATTAATTATCTGTAGAACTTGGGATTCATCCTCAGAGGGGATATCATTGTCTATGCAGGAAGAAGACCCAGTCACAAACAGGCTCTTACAGTAATCCAAGCAGTGATGACTAACCATCTATTCATTTTAATTTCTTGGGTAATTGGTTCCATCTATTAGCAGTCAGCCACATATTTAAAAGACTTTTCTCCATAAAAATCTTTCCTCCTGGGTGTGATGGTCAGCTAAGCCAGTAAGCATAGTGGATTTTGCCAGCATCTTATATCAGTGATTTCAGACACTCCAGGGATTGGCCATAAATACTTCCTCAAACAAGATCTACCCAACCATTCCTATTATTTTCTGACAAAAGTAATCCCAGGATGGTATACATTTTGCAATTAGTTTTCTTTTATTATGCAACGTAGATTTATATCATTTACTTAGCTGAATTCACGATATCCTCAGATCATTGCAGATATCAGTTTAATATGCCATTTCAGAAGGACTAGAGTAGCTGAATCTATTTTACAGTTTGCAATAAAAGCGGTCCTTCCTGAGATAAGAGCACAATAATGATTTTTATGTGGCTTTCACATTTCAAACTTGGATTTAGTTGAGCTACAAAATATTTACGTTTTTCACAACCAACAAGTTGTTGTCTTTACGGATTGAATGTAAAGAGACTCCCAACTCCATTTCAGTTTTCAAAAATGTCCGAAATGCATGTTTTCCTCTTACCACCACCATTGCCATCCAATAACCAACATTTTGGAAAAACAAACCAATGTGACCCATTTACAAGCTGAAACTAAAATGTGCTACCATGTTATTACGGGGAGGAGTTATTTAATTTATATCATTCTTAAAGGGATAAAAATGTCTGTTCTAAACAGACAAAAAGCATCATTTTGTGGTTCCCTGCTGCTGGAATTACACTGCTTTCCTTTGAAAGGCATGTGATTCATGCAAAACTCACTTTATGAACTCAAACACATATCTCCTGAGATCACCCTCTACAATTGTAAAACATAGCCCAAGAAAGAAAAGAGGATGGATTCATTGTCTATAAGATCAGAACAAGGAAATGAAATATTTTATTTCATCTTTGAAGGTTAAAGTTGCATTTTATTTAATTTAACAGGCTTACAAGAATATTTTGGTTTTAAATTTAAAAAATTATGAAGAATTTCAAACCCAGAAAATTATACCATAGTATCTATGTATGAATTATTAAGAGTAAACTTAGGTTAACATTGTGCTATATTTCTTTGATATGCATTTTAAAAGAAGCACTATGCCCTCCCATTTATTCCCCAGCTTCCCTCTGCAAAGGCAACTTCCACCCTGAATCTCAGCGGTATCACTGCAATGCATATGTTGAAGTTTTACAATGTGTATGTGTATCCCCAAACAATATCTATTTTTCTTTACTTACTTACCTACATATTATACTAGTCTACACCTTTTTTGTAACAACTTTAATGGTATGTAATTCACATGACACACAATTCATCCATATAAAATACAAAACAATTTTACTGGTTTATATTATATTCACAGATAATTGAAATCATTGCCACAGTCAATTTTATAATATTTCAACCACCTTAAAAAGAAACTCGATACCCTTTAGCTATTACCTCTCATTACCTGCCCCTCTGCAATGAAAAGAAACCATTAATCTACTTTCTGTTTTTATAGATTTGCCTATTCTGGAAGTTTTATGTAAATGGAATCTAATAATACATATTTTTATGTGACTGGCTTCTTTCATTAAGCATATGCTTTTAAGGTCTGTCTATGTTGTAATATTCCGTTATATAGATATACCACAATTTGCTTATCCATTGATCAATTGATGACCATATGGGTTATTTCCATTTTTTGGTTATTAGGAATAATGCTGCTGTAAACATTTATGTACATGTTATTGTGTGGACAGATGTTTTCATTTCTCTTCGTTGTATACCTAGGACATGCACTGGTTTTTGAAGCATGTAACTCTAACTCATTCTAATTCACTGTAACTGCTGTATGGTGTTTCATTGTATGAATAAGCCTACTTTTATTTATCTCTTCTCTTGGACAAGCTGGTGGCTTCTTCTTTTTGTCTTTGGTATGTAGTGCTGTAATAATGTCTTTATATGTGCTCCTTGTGCATACACAGGGAGTTTCCAAAGGAATACTTCTACAGGTGGAGGGTAAGCACATCTTGAGCCCTTCTAATAATTGCCAAACTGTTTGCCAACATTCCTGTAAACATATTTCATATCTAGCAGCACAATGTTCACATTCTCATTTCCTCACATTTTCCCAAAACTCAGTGTTATCTGATGATTTTGCCAATGCGATGCGTGTGAAGTGGTATTTCATTAGTCTGTTTAATATGCTTTTCTCTGGTTATTAGTGAAGTTGAGCACATTCTTATAGGTTTTTTGGTCATTCGCATTTCCTCTGCAGTGAACTGCAGAATTTCAAAGTTACTGTCTTTTCTACTGGGTTATAATTTTTCTCATTAAAAGTAATGCAAAAATTGCAATTACTTTTGCACCAACCTTTAATAATTCGTAACATCCCTTATAGATATTACTTTCATGTTTATTAAAGATAGATTGCAAATACCTTCTCCTGGCCTAAACCATTTTTTCCCAACTTTTAAAATTGCTTTTTAAAAATCATACATTGGTTTTAATTTTTAATATAAAATTTATCAGTGTTTTCTTTTATAACTTACATATTTTGTATCTTATTTAAAAATTCTTTCTTATGACAGTCTTATAATGTGAGTCTTCTGTATTTTTTTCTGAAATGCTAAGTTTTGCTTTTTTCACATTTAAGTTTTTAATTCTTTTAAAATTTTGTATATGTGTGTTTTATAGAATTAATTAAAAATCTAATTTCACCTTTTTCTATAAAGTTATCTATTTAGGTACCTAATTGTCCTAGCATCATATATTAAATAGACTATTATTTCCTCATTGTCTTGAAATGCTAGTTTGGTCATACATTAACTGTGTGTGTGTGTGTGTGTGTGTGTGTGTGTGTGTGTAAGCAAGAAAGTAAGAAGGAAGGAAGGAAGGAGAAAAAAAAGAAAGAAGGAAAGAAAGAAAGAAACAGAGAAAGAAAGAAAGAAAGAAGGAAAGAAAGAAAGAAAGAAAGAAAGAAAGAAAGAAAGAAAGAAAGAAAGAAAAAGAAAGAAAGAAGGAAAGAAAGAAGGAAAGAAAGAAAGAAAGAGCAGGCAGGCAAGAAAGCAAGCAAGCAAGAAAAAGAAGGAGCAGAGATCATTTCTGGGCTCTCTATTCTGCTGTTTGTTGCTTTGCCAATACCACATTATTTACTTGAGTTTTATAGCAAATCTTGTTTCTAAGAGGACAAATCACTTCTTTCCTTTCTCTTTCTTCTTCATCTTCAAAGATTTTTAGGCTTTGTTTTTTTTTTTGAGATGGAGTCTCACTGCAACTCCCAGGTGCAATCTCGGCTCACTGCAATTTCTGCCTCCCAGGTTCAAGCAATTCTCCTGCCCCGGCTTCCTGAGTAGCTAGGACCACAAGCGTGCACTACCATGCCCAGCTGACTTTTGTATTTTTAGTAGAGATGGGGTTTCACCATATTGGCCAGGCTGGTCTCAAACTCCTGACCTCAAGTGATCTGCCCACCTTGGCCTCCCAAAGTGCTGGGATTACAGTTGTGAGCCACCATGCCCAGCCTAGGCTATTTATTCTTTTGCTAGTCCATATATACAGTATTTTAGAATCACATCACAAGTATTAAAGTACATTTGTTAAGTTCTGTGAAAAAGTCTGCCAGTTTCATGGTAATTGTATTACATTTCTAGATTAATTTGGAAAAAAATGATCAATTTTGAACTTTGCTGAGATAAGCACACAATCTAAAATTCAAAGGGTAACTATTTTAAACAATAGAAATGGAATATATAAATTTGAAATGAGTACAAATAAAAAAGGAGATAACAAAAATACAGTTTATTAAATTGGCACCTTTATAATCATATGCTGTCTTTTTTTTTGTTTTTGTTTTTGTTTTTGGGATGGAGTCCACTCTATTGCCCAGGTTGGAGTGCAGTGGTGTGATCTTGGCTCACTGCAATCTCCACCTCCCAGGTTCAAGAGATTCTCATGTCTCAGCCTTCCAAGTAGCTGGGATTACAGGAGTGTACCACCACACCTGGCTAATTTTTGTAGTTTTAGTACAGACAGGGTTTCACCATGTTGGCCAGGCTGGTCTCGAACTCCTGACCTCAGGTGATCCACCCACCTCCACCTCCCAAATTGCTGGGATTACAGGCATAAGCCACCACACTCGGCCTATAATCATATACTGTCTCTTTACATGTTATTATGTTTACTGTTTTACCACGAAATCAATTTTACAAACCCTACAAATAATCATTAGGATGTAGTTAAGGAGAAAAAGAGGCAAAGAAAAGTATATGATAAATGAGAAGAACAAATATTATAAAATAAACGGAGTCAAATATATTGGTAATCATAATTGCTGTAAATGAATTAAATTCACCAGTTAAAAGTTAGAGATCCTCAGGCTGGAAATTTAAAACTTCAGCTATAAATTATTTATAAATGATGTTCTCCACAGGTAATAAAAAATTAAAAGTAAAGGAAAAATTTAAAAAATACTAGTCCATTGCCAACTGTGACAGTCATGAGTACATGTCTCTTGGATCTTCAAGTGGAGAGAGCCTAGTAAACCAAGGGCCCCAGCTGCTGTGCTCTGAATGCATGCTTCCCATAGGCAGCTTTCAACCAATGATTCCATGTGGCAAGGCTCCTTCAGCAGGCCAGTTCCTGGGAGACATGGGACTCCTCTGACAGATTCCTCTGGCTCCAGTGCTCTCTAATGGCTTGGTCAAGCATCTTTTAGGCTGTACCTCAATTTAAGATGCTTCTACCCAAACTTCTTCCTCCCTCCCTTCCTCTCTCCTTCCCTCAGGGTCAGATTTGCATAGAGATCTGATGACTCTTCCAGTCTCTCCCAGTTTCCTCAAACTTTTCACTCAAAAACCACAAATATTTTAGATTTTTAAAGTCATCTTGGAGGGATAGAGGGCCCAGACTTACACACTGACTGATATGGTTTGGCCGTGTCCTCACCCATATCTTATCTTGAATTGTACCTCCCATAATTCCCATGTGTTGTGGGAAGGACCTGGTGAGAGAAAATTGAATCATGGGGGTAGTTTCTCCCATACTCTTCTCATGGTAGTGAATAAGTCTCATAAGATCTGATGGTTTTATAAGGGGAAACCCCTTTTGCTTGGTTTTCATTCTCTCTTGCTTGCCACCATATAAGATGTGCCTTTTGCCTTCTGCCATGAGGGTGAGGCCTCCCCAGCCACACGGAACTGTGAGTCCATTAAACCTCTTTTTTTTTTTTTTTTTTTTTAATAAATTACCCACTCTCAAGTATGTCTTTATCAGCAGTGTGAGAATGGACTAATACAGTAAATTGGTACTGGGAGTGGGGCACTGCTGTAAAGATACCTGAAAATGTAGAAGCGACTTTGGAACTGAGTAACAGACAGAGGTTGCAACAGTTTGGAGGGCTCAGAAGAAGACAGAAAAATATGGGAAAGTTTGGGACTTCCTAGAGAATTGTTGAATGACTTTGACCCCAATGCTGATAATGATATGGACAATGAAATCCAGGCTGAGGTGGTCTCATATGGAGATGAGGAACTTGTTGGGAACTGGAGTAAAGGTGACTTTTGCTATGTTTTAGCAAAGAGACTGGTGGCATTTTGCCCCTACACTAGATATCTGTGGAACTTTGAATGTGACGGAGACGATTTAGGCTATCTGGTGGAAGAAATTTGTAAGAAGCAAAACATTCAAAAGGTGACTTGGATGCTGTTAAAAACTTTCAGTTTTAAAAGGGAAACAGCATAAAAGTTCTGAAAATTTGCAGCCTGACAATGTGATAGAAAAGAAAATCTAATTTTCTAAGGAGAATTTCAACATGGTTACAGGAATTTTCATAAATAACAGAGAACCAAATGTTCATCACCAAGACAATGGGGAAAGTGTCTACAGAGCATGTTAGAGATTTTTTCCTCCCATCACAGGCCCAGAGGCCTAGGAGGAATAAATCGTTTCTTGGGCCTGGCCCAGGGCCCCCTCGCTGTGCACAACCTAAGGACTTGCCCTGTGTCCCAAATGCTCTAGTCAAGGCTAAAAGGGGCCACGGTATAGATCAAGCCATGACTTCAGAGGGTGCAAGCCCCAAGCCTTGGCAGCTTCCATGGGTGTTGAGTCCATGGGTGCACAGAAGTCAAGAATTAAGGTTTGGGAACCTCCTCCTAGGTTTCAGAGGATTATAGAAATGCCTGGATGCCCAGGCAGAAGTTTACTGCAGGAGTGGAGCCCTTATGGAGAACCTCTGCTAGGGCAGTACAGAGGGAATTATGGGGTTGAAGTTAGCACACAGAGTCCCCACTGGAACACTGCCTAGGGGAGCTGTGAGAAAATAGTCACCATCCTCCAGACCCCAGAATGGCAGATCCGCTGGCAGCTTGCACTGTGTGCCTGGAAAAGCCACACTCAATGCCAGCCTGTGAAAACAGCTGGGAGTGGGGCTGTACCCTGCAAAGCCACAGGGGTGGAGCTGCAAAGCCACAGGTGGCAGCCCACCTCTTGCATCAACATGACCTGGATGTGAGACGTGGAGCCAAAGGAGATCATTTTGGAGTTTTAAGATTTGGCTGACACCCTCTGGATTTAGGACTTGCATGGGGTCTGTAGACCTTTTGTTTTGGCCAATTTCTCCCATATGGAATGGGTGTATTTACCCAATGTCTGTATCCCATTGTATCTAGGAAGTAACTAACTTGCTTTTGATTTTACAGGCTCATAGGTGGAAAAGACTTGCCTTGTCTCATCTGACACAGTCAAAAGTTCACTTTGGACTGTGGACTTTTGAGTTAATGCTGAAATGAGTTAAGACTTTGGGGGACTGTTGGGAAGTTGTGATTGGTTTTGAAATGTGAGGACATGAGATTTGGGAGAGGCAATATTATATGGTTTTGCTGTGTCCCCACCCAAATCTCATCTTAAATTGTAGCTCCCATAATTCCATGTATTGTGAGACAGAACCAGTGGGAGATAATCATTGGGATGGTTTCCCCCATACTTTTCTCATGGTAGTGAATAATTCTCATGAGATCTGATGGTTTTATAAGGGGAAATCCCTTTTGCTTGGTTTTCATTTTCTCTTGGCTGCCACCATGTAAGATGTGCCTTTCACTTTCTGCCATGATTGTGAGGCCTCCCCAGTCACGTGGACCTGCAAGTTCACTAAACCTCTTTTTTTTTTAAATAAATTATCCAGTCTCGGTGTGTCTTCATCAGCAATGTAGAATGTAAAAATACACTGACCCCCCAAAAGAAAATAAAACTAACAAAATAAAACCTGTTATAGCTGCATTAATATTAGCAAAAGACTATAAGCCATAAAGCATTATTAGTAACAAAGAAGATCATAATTTAATGTTAAAAGGGAATATTACCAGTGCTAAATATAACAATTACTATTTTGTGATTTCAACTTAGCATCAAAATACACGAAAAAATTGACAGACTTACAAGGAGAAAATAACAAATATATAACCATATTGATTTCTTTTCAAACCTGCCTGTGCTTTCACTTTGTGCCTAGTGCTTTTCTCAGGGTGCACACGTGCACACACACATACGTCTTTAGTAATTTTTGATGTTTTCACTGTATACTCTCTTCCACATTCTTGTCCTGTCATTCCAGGTTATTGTGATGTGGTGGATTGTTGCCTTGTGTATTTATTATTTTCATTCTTGGCTCGTCTTTAATAGGTACTCTATCCCCATGCTGCACCTCATGCCAGGAATCCCTATGGCTTGGCCTGTGAGACCTGAGAGGATCTGCATTTTCTTCTGCCAAGTACCATAGAGGTATCACCAGTTTCTTGGTGTCAGGAGTTCCTGGAAATGGTAGTATGCATTTGGACTCCAGATAATACAAGCAACAGGAAGAGTGAACAACTCTACTGCTTTGCCTAGAACTGAGGGAGTTTCCAGGATCCAAGACTTAAAACTGGGACAGTTCTGGGCAAACCAAGATGATCGACCACCTTAGCACTATCCTGCTTTTTATTTCTTTTCCCTCAGGGAAAAATTGCATTCCTACCCAAATCTCAGGCAGAGACAGACAAGTTTCTATATCACATCCCTTACCACAGTAGCATCTGCAAGTCTAATGTACAGCATAACTTTAGAAATAATTTATAGAAATGGTGACTCACAGTGTCTGTTATTTGGCAAATCCATGTGTTCGTCTCAAGTCATTTAGGACTTCTCAAGTCTTCCTTTCCACTGAGGCTACAACACTTGGAGACACCCAGCTTTAATCCAGAGGCTTGGTTCCCAATGTCCTTACCCTTGGTTTAAAGACTCTATCTCCTATCCCTGCACATAGTATTAAAATGTCTCCACCCTGCCACGCTCTGGCCCTCCTGACTCATTTGCTCATGTGTTTCTGACTCTTGTTTAGTTCTTCCTTTATTTCAGACAGCTTGGGTGTTCCTCTTCTTGCTTGTGAGTTCATTCTGCATTTAAACATTTCATTTTATTACATTTTGAAGCATTTTCTAAGTCTTTGTAGTTGGAGGAGTGTCACATTATCTTCATCTATCATCTTCCCCAAACCTGAACTCCTCCCACAACAAGTTTTGACCAGCCTGCTTGGCCCTGCAGCAACACAGCCTATAAAGTCTGTAAAATACAGTAAGTTCTGTATGATTTGAGGTGATGGAACACATGGGTTTGCCAAATAACAGACACTGTGATTTATGATTTCTATAAATTATTTCTATAGTTATCCTTTACATTAGAAAATATAATTATTGTTTAATGAAACAGATACAAGAAATTCTTCCTTATGGTCTCAGTAGTTGAGAAAAATCATTGAGTTTGGCATGGAATATATAAGGTATCCCTTATATATTGTTTATTACAGTATATAATATATTATATATAGTATAATACACAGTATACACTGTTTATTACAAACAGTGATATGATCAGCCCTCTAGCTCCAGGTTTATTTTTTCTCCTATCTCTATGAGAATGGGCTGTGGCTTGTTCTGGCTGGGTCAACACATGTGCCCCATCCTGAAATGTTCTAGGTTCAGGAAAAGGTGATCACCTAGAGGTGAATTCCAGTCTTTGGTCCTTAATACTGAAGAAAAGTCTCTGTGCTGGGCAAGGTCCACATGTGCTGGTTCAGAATAACTTGGAAGCTCCCATCCATACAGGGTAATTGGGGTTATTTAGTAGGGAAAAAAGGAACATATTGCTTTTCTAAGAATTTCGAAGAAAATAATTCTTGAAAGAAAGACAATCTCATCAGAATAATGTATTTGAAACCCGAAAGATTTCAGAGTGAAAAAAATAAACCTTGAGAGATAAATATATATGTATTTTTGGTTCTACTCTTGATCATTCCACATATTCTTATATACATCTTTAACTTGTGAGCACTGGAACCAGAAAATATTTATAAGTAAGCATTTCTTATTTTTATTTCTACATTTTGCAGAGAGAGTTTAACAAAATACTAAGTAAAAAGTATTCAGGAGCCAATTTGGCTATTGAAGCTGTGACCGGAATGTTGGTTGCATGCCCAATAGCCATTCTCTCTGATTTCATTCAGGTTTCTACCTTTTCCCAACATAGTCTGGTGAAAATCCTGATTCATCTCAGTCAATCTCTGTCATTCCATTGCCCTAACAAGTAACTGGGCTTGGGAACAGGCATGTGACCCAGCCAATGAGAAGTAAGTGGGGATCTGGTGGGAGTTTTTCAGCAAAGGAATCTTCTTTCTTAAAAAGAGACAAGGCCAGGCTCGGTGGCTCATGCCTGTAATCCCAGCACTTTGGGAGGCCAAGGCAGGTGGATCATGAGGTCAGGAGATCGAGACCATCCTGGCCAACATGGTGAATCCCCGTCTCTACTAAAAATACAAAAATTAGCTGGGCATGGTGGCTTGTGCCTGTAATCCCAGTCTACTCAGGAGGCTAAGGCAGGAGAATTGCTTGAACCAGGGAATTGGAGACTGCAGTGAGCCGAGATCGCGACACTGCACTCCAGCCTGGAGACAGAATGAAACTCTATCTAAAAAAAAAAAAAAAAGAGAGAGAGACAAATGATAATAAACATCCCTTTCATTTGAACGAATGCTGTTGTTTGCTTCTAGTTGTAGACGTCATCTTGGAAGTTTGAGGAGCTTGTTAGGACAAGGCCAATACATTGAGGTTGGTATAGTGGCAAAAAGAATGAACAAAGATCCCAACATCCTTGAGTTGTTTTATTGAGCCATCCTAGAGTCACCTGAGGCTAAGACTCTTGTTATGTAAGATCACAAATGCCCTTACTGTTTAAGCCAGGTAAGGTAAGACTTTTTTTTTTTTTTTTTTTTTGCCATTTACAACCCAAGTCATCCTAATTAATACAATAGCAATCCTTGAGGGTCTTGGCTTAATCACTGCTCAACTGGACCTTGTACGATTTGAAGGCCAACAGCAGAAAGGATTTAAGATATCTTCACTCTTCCCAGACAGGCTAGGTAGGGGGAAAAGTGGTAAAGAGGAGATGAGAAGGCTGCTGCTATTTATAGCATTTTATTTGATTCTACTACCCATTTCACTGGAAACTTCTAACTCTGTTGGAGGTACCAAGTTCCCACTAGTTGGTGATTCCATGCTCAAAAAGCAGAAGCTGCTGTGGTTTAATTAGTAATAGGGCTCCCACCTGCATCGAAAGTACAAAATTCCCTGATTTTTTTTTTCCTTTTCTCTCCAGGTGTAAACACAGTCCAAGATACTTGGCACTGCAGGGAGGAGGGTGGGATGTGGGAAATGTGTTTATTTGGCACCATTACCACACGGCAATATTGGAGTCTAAGAGGTTGAGCTGCTTGTTTTATAATTTTAAAAGGGAGGGAGATTTTTCTACAACTTTTCCTGAGTGAATACAACAAGTCTAAGCGCTGATAACTGCCAAATAAGGAACCTGATCTTTCTTTCTGTTGTGTTTGCTTGTTTGTTATTTTCTCTTTAAAGCTGGAAACAGTTGGTGGCCAGAGATCTCAGGCTTCCAACTGCGAAGCTGTTGTGGACACACTGAGGCTGGTTTTTGGGGGCTGGTCTGAATTCCAATGAATTCCAATGCAGCAGGGGAGATGCCTGTTTGAGACTGAAGGACTTGTCCAGAATATCTTTTCTAGGAGCACCATGTTCTGAAAGTTGTTGCCAACATGGAAAATACCCCAAGGTCTACAGATACCCACCTTTCCTTCTACTACTCTCTCCAAGCAATCCAATAACAGCCAGAGAAGGCTGTTTGCTAGTTGGATCCTTTGTCTCAAGTTTACTGCATTTAGTTTTACAAAGAGACAAAGACATGTCTTGATTTGGGGGATGAGGGATGAAGAAGGAATATTCTAGAGCCAAACAAGGTGTTTCAGACTGTGCCCTGGAATTATTTACAGAGATTCAGGAAACATAATGCTACCTAACGGCCGCTGTTGTTACCTAACTTCCACTGGTCATATCTACAGCTGGGCTTCTGAGTATGAAAGACTCCCTGGATCCCTGGAAAGAGCAAGGGGGCCGGGGGGAAGGTTAGTTTCTCACCGGTTATGATTTTCCTCTATCAATAACTGGATGGATGCTGATGGCAAGGAAAGTATAAAATGGGCTTCAGACTCTCTGTATTCAGTGTTCTTTTGTGTTGGCATTAATCAACGGCCCTGTGCTTTAGTCATGACTAGCTGGAGTCCAAAAAAATACTTGGGATTTAGAAATCAAACAAAAAGATAATCACTCAGAAATCAGATTGAAATCTGCAGTGACTAAAGTTGCTTTGCTAGAGAAATAAAAGTGTTAAGAAGCTTTCTTTTCTTCTGAGGCTACTAAACAGTTGTAGCTGGCACAAACAGGTTTGGGACTGTTTGCACTGAGTCATGTCAAACCCATTTAGCATGTGGAAACAGGCTATATTTACTATGATTTCAAAGCACTTGCAATTGCTCAGGAAAGGGGGACAAGTCTTTGCTCCGATTTGGAAAACTCAGTGCTTTCCTTTTTAATGTGAAAGCTCAAAATAATATAGACCTGCTTTTGGTTGGATCCCAAATGCCATCCCCACATCAGGAAAATGAGAGACAAATATTAATACAACATGGAAGGCCAGTGCAGGCAAAAATTACAAAGCATGTCACACGGTCATTTTACAAAGTGACTTTTTAAAATAAAAAATAAATAAAACCAGAAAAACCCCATGGAGACGTATTAATGCCTCAACCTGGAACAATAAAGCTGTGTTAAAAACACTTGCCATTAGCCACCATCTGCTCTGCGCAATTGGGGGTAATCTTTATGTCCTCTTGACAGCTTTGCCTCATTCCATGGCCCCTTAATGAAACAAAGACTCCACCATGGACAAAACATTTGGGGGTAAGGATCCCTCAGGTAGTTTTATATTTTTTCAGAGCTTTGAGTTTGATGACCAACATTCAGTACTCTGTTCAGGGTTGTCAAGATTGCATATTGAATTGAAGAAAATTTGCTAACTATATTTCCGTCCTCTCTCATAATGCTCTATCACTGTCAGCATTTTCTGCACAAATCCGAGGTAAGATGGGCTCACCATATACATAACAAAACTACTTTCTTACTCCACTCTTTCTTTCTTTCTTGTTGTGTATCTCAGGAAAGTCTCTTGATTAGAATTCCAGCAGTGTAACTGCATTTTTCTCCCATTCAAACTCATACTGTTAGACTATTTAGCTAATATACTTTAAAAAATTAAAAATATAATTCTCATTCACACCAAAAGTAAACTTGTTTTCTCTTTGCAGTGCTGTGGGTCAAGAAATCTTAAAACACATAAGCAAGACAAATGGCAAAGGCATGAGATCCCCAATTTGGCAAATAACTCTTAACACACAGAGGTGCCGAGCAAAGAAAACATGTTGTTAACATTCTGAGTGCATTGAGCCCTCTGTTTTCCCTCCTTCACATGTGATCTTACTGCATCTGAGGAATATGACTAGAGAAGAGAAATGCCATGTAGGTAGAATGTCCCAATGACACACATTTTTATTCCCTATGGTCTTTTATTCCCTACTGGTATTTTCCCTACCTGGCTGTCTGTGATGACTCAGAACCATAAAACACACTTTGATTTTTCTACAACAGCCTTCTCCAGTTTGGGGGCTACATGGACTTCTTTGTGATGAAGTTCCTGCTTCATCTGTTGTGAAGATGCTTGTCACAGCAGAGGAAGTGGGCCAAGGCCATAGAGGCATCGTCGTGGGAGCAGGTGTTTGCTTCGATTGTCTCCACTCCCAAGGGTAATGCCCTCTGACCCACTCCAATCATAGTTAGTCATTTCCTGCTACTTCACTTTATGCTTCTGTCTCCCGGTGGTGCACTGGGAGGAAAATAAAATTGGAGGGATGGGGAGAGGGGGAAATAGGGAAAAGATGAAAATTCAGAGTGGGCCTAGGTTAGCCCAACAGATGTACTTTCATTCATCCACACTTTTGTATTCCCTGTTCTTCTAACCTATGGACGATATTTCTTACCTTAATCTCAAAGGACCTTACAGTCCTTTGTAAGGCATACCTTCCATTTAAAATAGTAAAAATAGTTAAGACTTCGCTTTGAATCCATCCAGAGAACTCACTCTCTGCTGGGAAGAATTACTCGAGACATACAAGATACAAAACTTCTTTCTTCCCCCACCCCAACTTCTTATTTCTTCTTTTTTAAATCTTAGACTGGCCATGGACCTCATTCAGGCCAAAAATGCCACACTCCGCTGGTCAGCAGGTAGTCTGGGGGACCCTGAGACCAGTAGACCTCATTTGAAGGGGCAAAAATCACTGCCCTAGAGATTTATGTTCTCTTGAAAGATTCCTATAATAAGCATTTTGCATATAGATATGTGAGTCGGTGATCAGAACTGTCTTTCTTCTAGTTGTGTTCTTTATGCTCTTTCAGGCAGCACAAAGGAGAAAAGTCCAGAATACTTTTGATGATGGGGGTTTGTTACAATCCCTGTGGCGTATGCACCATGCCTTATGGGTAATAAGAATGGTAGCTTGCCAGTGTTTGAATTATTGCTCAGACTGAAATAATGAGTCATCTCAGTGCAAATCAGTAACCATAATCCCCAGAAGAGGTGACATGACCAGGTTAGTTTCCACCTTTCAGTATCAAACACTCCACTTCATCAGAGATTTGCCTCATGGACACATGGCCATGCTCATATCCAGATCAGTCATCATTTCATCATCATCCTCCTACTCTTCATCATCCCCAACACTTATCTAGGCCCTGTTCTAAGAATTTTATATACATATACTCAAGTTAATTGTATCAGCAACCCCATGGAGTAGATACTATTATCCTTATAGATATTACAGATAAGGAAATGCTATCGACTGTATGGAGTTATTGATATTTTACAGATAAAGAAACTGAGGCACAAAAAGATTAAGTTACTTGCCTAAGGTCGTCTAGCTAATAATTGGAGGAACCACAATGTTGGTTCCAGGCTATTAATTGATAGCACATCCATGCATCCACGCTAGCCATGGCTTATTGGAGATCCCTGATTTAATCAGGTAGCCCGATTAAGGCGATAGTGCACCAGCTGTGTACTGGAGGCCCCTTGCTGCACCAGTTAAACCCCTTTAATTTCTGGATGTGGGGAAGTTCTGGGATCCTCAGGGAAGAGCTGGGGCAGGCACTTTAGGGCTGAGGGAGAGGCTTTTTTTCAATGTTAAGAAGGAAGTGCAGATGGTCCCTGAGTTATGATGATTGACATGATTTTTTTTTTCATTTTTAAAAATAAACTTCACTTTGGAACAATTTTAGATTTACAGAAAAATTGCAAAGATACCCCAGAAAATTTCTGCATACCCTTTACCCAGTTTCCCCAAATGCTATAATCTCATATACCACAGTACATTTGTCAAAACCAAGAAATTAATATCAATACATTACTATTATCTAAACTACAGATTTTACCACTCTTTCTCTACTACTATCCTTTATCTGTTCCAAGCTTCATTGCATTTAGCATGACCATTTTTTATTATTATTATTATACTTCGAGTTCTGGGATACATGTGCAGAATGTGTAGGTTTGTTACATAGGTATACACGTGCCATGGTGGTTAGCTGCACCCATCAACCTATCATCTACATTAGGTATTTCTTCTAATTTTATCCCTCCCCTAGGCCCCCACTCCCTGACAGGCCCTGGTGTGTGATGTTCCCCTCCCTGTGTCCATGTGTTCTCATTGTTCAACTCCCATCTATGAGTGAGAACGTGCGGTGTTTGGTTTTCGATTCCTGTGTTAGTTTTCTGAGAATGATGGTTTCCAGCTTCATCCATGTCCCTGCAAAGGACTCATCCTTTTTTATGGCTGCATAGTACTCCATGTTGTATATGTGCCACATTTTCTTTATCCAGTCTATCATTTGCTTAGGATTGTCTTGGCTATGCGGGCTCCTTTTTGGTTCCATATGAAATTTAAAGTAGTTTTTTCCAATTCTGTGAAGAAAGTCAATGGTATCTTGATGGGGATAGTGTTGAATCTATAAATTACTTTGGGCTGTATGGCCATTTTCACAATATTGATTCTGACTATTCATGAGCATGGAACGTTTTTCCATTTGTTTGTGTCCTCTCTTATTTCATTGAGCAGTGGTTTGTAGTTCTCCTTCAAGGGGTCCTTCAAATCCCTTATAAGTTGTATTCCTAGGTATTTTATTCTCTTTGTAGCAATTGTGAATGGGAGTTCACTCATCATTTGGCTCTCTGTTTGTCTATTATTGGTGTATACGAGTTTGTGATTTTTGCACATTGATTTTGTATCCTGAGACTTTGCTGAAGTTGCTTATCAACTTAAGGAGATTTTGGGCTAAGACGATGGGGTTTTCTAAATATAGAACAAAGTCCTCTGCAAACAAAGACAATTTGACTTCCTCTCTTCCTATTTGAATACCGTTTATTGCTTTCTCTCGCCTGATTGCCCTGGCCAGAATTTCCAATACTGTGTTGAATAGGAGTGGTAAGAGAGGGCATCCTTGTCTTGTGCTGGCTTTCAAAAGGAATACTTCCAGCTTTTGCCCATTCAGTATGATATTGGCTGTGGGTTTGTCATAAATAGCTCTTATTATTTTGAGATACGTTCCACCAATACCCAGTTTATTGAGAGTTTTTAGTGTGAAGGGGTGTTGAATTTTATCAAAGGCATTTTCTGCAACTATTGAGATAATCATGTGGTTTTTGTCATTGGTTTTGTTTATGTGATGGATTACATTTATTGATTTGCATATGTTGAACAAGCCTTGCATCCCAGGGATGAAGCCAACTTGATTGTGATGGATAAGCTTTTTGATGTGCTTCTGGATTTGGTTTGCCAGTATTTTATTGAGGATTTTGCATCAATGTTCATCAGGGATATTGGCCTGAGAGCAAAGACACAATGTATCAGAATCTCTGTGACACAGTTAAAGCGGTATTTAGAGGGAAATTTATAACACTAAATGGAGAAAGGAGGAAAGATCTAAATAGACACACTAGCATCACAATTAAAAGAACTAGAGAAGCAAGAGCAGACAAATTCAAAAGCTAGCTGAAGACAAGAAATAACTAAGATCAGAGCAGAACTGAAGGAGATAGAGACATGAAAAACCTTTCAAAAAAAAAAAAAAGTGAATCCAGGAGCTTGTTTTTTGAGAAGATTAACAAAATAGATAGACCGCTAGCCATACTAATGAAAAGAAAAGAGAGAAGAATCAAATAGACACAATAAAAAATGATAAAGGGAATATCACCACTGATCCCTCAGAAATACAAACTACCATCAGAGAATATTATAAACCTCTATGCAAATAAACTAGAAAATTTAGAATAAATGGATAAATTCCTGGACACATACACCCTACCAAGACTAAACCAGGAAGAAGTTGAATCCCTGAATAGACCAGTAACAAGTTCTGAAATTGAGGCAGTGATTAATAGCCTACCAACCAAAAAAAGTCCAGGACCAGATGGACTCACAGCCAAATTCTATTGGAGGTACAAAGAGGAGCTGGTACCATTCCTTCTGAAATTATTCCAAACAATAGAAAAAGAGGGACTCCTCCCTAACTCATTTTATGAGGCCAGCATCATCCTGATACCAAAACCTGTCAGAGATTGACGTGATGTTTTAACTTTAAGATGGTGTGAAAGGGAAACCCATTCAATAAAAACCATACTTTGAATACCCATACAACCATTCTGTTTTTCACTTTCAGTACAATGTCCAATAAATTCCATGAGGTATTCAACACTTTATTATAAAACAGGCTTTGTGTTAGATGATTTTGCCCAACTGTAAGCTAATGTAAGTGCTCTAAGCATGTTTACGTTAGGCGAGGCTAAGCTATGCTGTTCCATAGGTTAGATGTATTAAATACATTTTCAGCTTATAATACTTTCAACTTCTGATGGGTTTATTGGGAAGTTACTCATAAGTCAAGGAGCATCTGTATGTCAATATTTTAGTAATAGATAGTCCCCAGTGGTACTTAGCACTGCCCTCTGAATATTTATGCATACTTACCTGACTCAAATTCTTTTCAGTTTTGCTTAGTCTTTTTTCCTCTAAACAGGAATAAAGGCATCAGTTATACCATCTCTTCTCCAACACAGACACAATCTACCCTTTCAGTAATGTACCATTTGTACTATCAACTTTAGAATTGAACAATATCAATATGGGATATCTTTGGACCCTGTATCTGAAACTAGTTTGAGTGAGATTAGCTTAGGTAGCAATGTTCAAATGTATAATTCATTTCTGAATGAATTATACATTTATTACAGAACTAGTAAGAGAAGGGTATGTTTTGAGTGCCAGACAGCATCTCCTTTTGCATTTACAAGTTCCCAGCTACCCAGGCTGCTGCCGTGGAGTTCTCTAAACCTCTTTCTGACTGAGTGATGCTCCATTCATGAATTGTTCTTTGCTCAAATAAATTCTGTTAAGTTTATTTTGTCTAAAGTTTTTCTTTTGACAGGAATAATTGACTTAATTCACCTAGGTATAAGCCAATAAAAGTCTTCCTGTCCCTGCCCAAAAAACCCTCTGAATGAGCTATTGTAACTTGGGTAAGGTAAATCATCTTCTCCTATTAGGCTTTGTAAGTTTCATTAGTGGGCCATGCAAGGTTCTAATCTGGCAATTTTTTTTTAAAGCAACCATAACAACCCAGGGCAGTCCAAGTCACCCATTCAGTTGCTTTCCCTTCAGCTATCAGAAAAGATGCCTTAAGGAGATTCTGTGAGGTCACGTGCCAGAAGAGGATTCTGTGTCGATTCCAAGGATTTCATAGGCAATTCTTCTGGAGAGTATCTCTAACTCAGAAAAGACAACTTTAAGTAAGTCAAGAGACAAATCTCATAGACATGCTATCAAAGAGCCGGTTACCCTTAAAATTTTTTTTTTTTACTGTAATAAACAGCCTAAATGGGATACCTTAAAATTGCCTTCAGAGGGCCGAACTCCAAACAGTGTGATTAAAAGTAGCCTTTTCCTTTTAAAATTGCCTTAAGCTTGAGGCATTTAGTTCAGAACGACTGTTTTTTGTTTCTTTGCTTGTTTGTTTTTCAGTTCTCCATGAATCTATGACAAACAACAGCCAATTGTCAACAGTTGCCAGGTAGAAAAGAATTGAACTAATCTGACATGGCAGCTCTTCTCCCATCCCAAACTTGACATTTTTCATGTTATGCTGGAATTATGTGCCCAGAAGGACTTAAATCCTTTCTTCTGATAACCTTATACCTTACACCAGCTCTAAGTTGTAGAAGAAATAAGGAAAATTTACAGTGCTGAAAATGGCCCCTTTGTGACATAGTACTGCTCAGTTTGGTATCTAGTCAGGCTGAGAGCATTCTCTGAACCTCAGACATCCCAGAACTTCATAACCACTCCTGCTTTGAGGGATGGGAATTACGGCCTACTCTTGGTACTGGAATCCCAGTTACAAGCTGATGGGAAAGATTCACTACAATTACATGGTTCCTGAGCTTCAGTTTAGATTCATGTTCTTGGCTTTGAATGACGAACATCACTCTGGTTTGACATATTCCATTCTGGGGGGTCATTTTCTTTCCTCTTTATTAGAACTCCATGTTTTAAGTGGGGACAACAACAAGTAATACCCAAGGATAAAGGTAGAATTGAGGTGTGAGAAAAACCTAGTCATAACTTCTGAACTTTCCACTATCATTCCAATGCTATTTGAAATAATTTTTATTCTGGGATAAGCGAGGAAACTCTCTGCCATAACCCAGTAAACCTTTAGGGCCTTTCTGTCCCCCCACCCCTACCCACATGCCCCTTAAAATCACCCAGTAGAAACCCTTCTGGTGGGATTTTAAAAATTATTTTTATTTTTTATGGGTAGGTAGTAGGTATATATATATATTTATGGGGTATATAAGATCTTTTGATAAAGGCATACAGTGTATAATAATCACAGTAGGATAAATGGGGTATTCATCACCTCAAGCATTTATCCTTTGTGTTACAAACAACTCAATTATAATCCTTTAGTTATTTTTAAATATACCATTAAATTATTACTAACTATAATCACCCTGTTATGCTATTAAGTACTAGACTTTACTCATAATTTCGAATCATTTTTTGTACCCACTAACCCTCCCCACTTCCCTCCCAACCTCCCACTACCCTTCCCAGCCTCTGGAAACCATCCTTCTACTCTGTATCTCCACAAGTTCAGTTGTTTTAATTTTTAACTCTGGGGTGTATTTTTACTGTAGTATATAAAACTTTGTCAAACCTTTGTCTATTTATTTGTGTTAATCCATGAATCTTTAAGAGATTATTCAGATCAAATGGTTCATTCTACCAATGAAGAAACTGAGGACTCCAAGAGAGGGAATGATTTGCCTAAGATCCCAGTAAGAGAGTGAAGAGCTGGGATTCGACATCAACACTGCCAACACGTGTCTAAGTTCATTACCACTGCACGCTTTGTCATACAACTCACAACTTAATAAAAATCAAGTTATAGCAGCAGCTTACAATATACGGAGTGGGAAAAAGATCTGGTAGATCAATATGTATGCAAGAGAAAGTAGAAGAATCTAGGGAAAATGAGGGTTCAATTTAACTTCGTCCCCAAAGCTCACGTGCATACTTTTTAAAACATAGTTTATTTTTTCATGCCAGGCAGGATTTTACATTCAACATGAGACAGCAGTAGAATGCATTTCCAGTTTAAGGTTAACTCAAAATAGGTCATGGTTAGAATTTGATTGGGGAAGGAATTGAAAACATATGTTTGAAGGTATCCATAAGACACTCATTGCTTAATTCAGATGCCTCGTGTCTCAAGTCTGTTCATAATCCAAGACTCTCTAAACCACGGACAAAGCCATCACATAAAGAACAAGATCTAAAGTCTAATTTATCCTTCTACTGCAGTTCAGCAGATGATTATCCCAAATTTCAACAATAAAAAAGTAAAACATGATTTTATTTATCAGAAATCTGATGTGATGAGAATATTTAATATTTTAACTTTAAATGAAGGTACATCAAGGAAAGTGCATACAAGTGTTTGGCTTGATGAATGATCACAAATTGGATGCATTCATGTAAGCAACCCTACATCAAGAAACCATGCATTATTAGCACCTTTTCTGGCCCCTCAGTCACTGGACTACCCTCTCCAATCCCCAGAGTAATAACTATTTCCTGCCTTCCAACCACGTACACTAGTATCTCCTCTTGCGTACTTCTTATAAATGGAATGATGTAGTATGCCCTTTTTGGGGTCTGACTTCTTTTGCTCATTCTTGTGCTTGTGAGAATCATCCATATTGTTGCATATATTTATAATTGTTCATCCATTGTGCTATTATATTACCATTTAGCCATTTTATTGTTGTTGGGTGATATGGTTAGACATTGCTTCACTCAAATCTCATCTTGAATTATAATCCGAATTGCAACCTCCACATGTCAAAAGAGGGACCTAGTGGGAGGTGATTGGATCATCAGGGCAGTTTCCTCTATGCTGTTCTCCTGATAGTGGGGGAGTTCTCACGAGATCCGATGCTTTGATAAGTGTCTGGCACTTCCCCCTTCTCTTTCTCCCTTCTGCTGCCTTGTGGAGAAGGTACTTGCTTCTCCTTTGCCATCTGCCATGATTGTTAAGTTTCCTGAGGCCTCCCCAGGCATGCAGAACTGTGAGTCAAGTACATTTCTTTCCTTTATAAATTACCCAGTCTCAGGTAGTATCTTTATAGCAGTGTGAAAATGGACTAACACATTGGGTGTTTGAGTAGTTATTCTAAAGATATTTTATAGTGTCAAATTGTTTGCAGAAAACATTAACTCAAAGGAAATAAACTCATATTTTAGAGATCTGGTATAGTCCACTAAGGGAAAATACTAGCTCACATGATGGAATTATTTTCCAAAATTTCCGATCCTGTATGTTTCGGTGTGGGGCTATATCTGTGTGTGTGTGCATGTGTCTAACTCAGTGTCCTCCCAGCCAACAATTTCCATTGAGCCTTTGGTGACTAGAACATGAGGCTGGCAGTGAGGAGAGTTAATGCTGCATGCTGCAGTCAAGATGAACGGCTGAATTATTGTGACATTAGCAAACAAGTAATTCGTTTTCCATGTCATTGTTCCTCATCTCAAGCTGGTTAGCCAAGCCTTTTCAAAATCCCGACTTGTTCAACCTGATACCAGTTACAGTCCATTTCAAGCTCTTCTGTATAAAATGCAATCTTGTCAGAGGGAAGACACCTGCTCCCAGCAGGAGGGTTACTCACCAACTGCCAAAGCCTTTGTTACAGTGTCTAGAAACAAAATGATCTTTCCATCTGGAATGTGTCTGCCACCATAACTGCCTGCCTTGAGTTGACTGCCAACCTGTGGCACCAGAACGAGACAGAGAAACATGGGGAGAGAGTGTTGGGAAATGGATTTCTATGAACTCTTGACATTGTGATTTTAAAGCTACTTTTCTCTGAATAAGAGCGTGGGTGACCTCAGCAAAATACACTTATGTCTAGACCTGATTTCTCCTTTTGTGATCCCAATTCTCTTATTTACTTCCTATCGCCTATTTCGAATTTTTACAAAATCTCATATACTTAGCAGCGGCAGAGATTCGAGTTACCCTGAGTTACCCGCAGCATATCTATATGGGTCCATAACAACTTCAGTCCTTGGTTCCTCAGAAGAAAGAACTTGACTGACGGGCACAAGGCAGAAAAAGAGACTGAGGCAAGTTTCAGGGCAGGAGTGGAAGTTTATTAAAAAGGCTTTAGAACAAGAAAGAAAGGAAAGAACCCTTGGAAGAGAGCCAAGTGGGCACCCGAAGGTCAAAGAGAGAAAAGAAGTGCCTTTAGCCTTGATCCTGGGATTTTATAGGCTCGCTTTTTCCCCATGATTCTCTCCTTAGGGCTCTCCACAAGTGCAGTGCCCTCCTTGCTCTTGGGGACTGAGCACACACAGTGTGTTTAGGGAATTTTACACATGCCCATCTGAGGCTTCCTTCCCTTTTCTGGTGGGGTGTACCTGGAAGATCATACTTCACCATTTTTGTCTCTTAATGTGCATACCCAGGAAGTTGCTTCTCCCTGGGGTCTGCCTTTAATTAACATGTTAACAGGTGCGGGCCTTCAGGAAATGGCCTCTCCCTGGCGTTGGCTTCCAATTTATCATTTTTATAGCGGCAATGCAATAATTGCCGAACCATCACCCGACATATCTGGTGGGTCAGGGGAGAGCCCTCTCCTGCCCCACTCATGGCCAACTACCTATAACAATATTAATTTTCATTTTGCTGCACAGAAAACACACTCCTATTTGGGGTTCCAAAAACCAGCGGACTGCTGCTTTTCTTCACCTCTCCACCCCACTCCCCACCCCGTGCCACTCTGGGCTACCAGGCTCCTCTGACCCCCTCAGTCCTGGAAGGCAACTGCATCACATAGAATTGACACAAAGGGATCCATCCCTTTGCATTGTGGCTCTGTCACAGGAGGCTCCTTTTTCTAGCATCCAATTGCCTAGCATCCCATTAACTATGCAGCTCTGCTAAGAACTTACCATGGGTGTCCCCCTGTGGAATTTGCTGTTACTTAACACTGAGTCAGGTCCATTTCATGGTTAACAGACGCATGTTCCAATACCAATTCCTTTCTTCCAGATTGGAAATTACCAGTGTGCTCATAACTTCCACTACCTGTCCCTCAGAGTTACAAGGAAGCAGAGGGATTCTGAAAAGTTTGGCTTTATTTCTGTCTTCACTGGTTTGGGCCCAAAATGTAGCCAGATATGGTTTTCAAGTGGCAGACTTTTAAAAATTCCACAATGGAAAATGTACACCAATTTAAAGACAGTATTTTAATTAAAATTACCAAATATTTGTAAGGTACTGTTTTCTGTAGAAACTCATTTAAAAGAGCTGTAAGATTTCGTCTAGTGACATCTATCTTATGTAATTGCTGTTAATGGAATAAAGGCCACCCAGTTGGATGCTTGAAGGTAGGATACCGAGAAAGAAAAACTTGAAACTTAACTATCTTAAGACATTATGTAAACTGTAAAGCATAACACAAATGCAAAGGATTGCTATTTTAATTGACCCCAGGAATTAAATTTTTAAAAATTGTCTAAATAGCCTTGGTCTCCAAATTGGGTATAATCCTGACAAACAGTTCTTACCGAACCCGCAATACAAAAACCTCTCCCCCTTATACTAATCTCTTCCTCTAAATTTTTTTCCTTTGCAGGTAAATAACCTCCCATGGGTTCCATCTTTGCATCCTATTTGATTAAAACAACACTAATCACCAACTAATCTAGCTCACTCTTAACAAACTATTGTGTTCTAACAAGTGTGGTTTCGTTTATTTGCTTTTCCTCCTCCAGGGAGAAAAGAAAGGATGAGAAAAGGTAGATACCAGTTTGAGGTCAGCAAGGAGATTTATAACTAAACTACCAGGGGAATCCACACCATTTAGCCATAAAGCATTTTCCCCTGCAAGCTCAGGAAGTATTTCCAATTATTTACAAACAGATAACATTGTGTAGCTCTGTCAGTATTATAGATAAGTCAACCGAAAACAACTAGTTTGACAAAATTGCCCAGCATCCCATTACCTATGCAGCTGTGCTAAATACCCACCATGGGTGTCCCCCTGTGGAATTTGCTAAGAAAGCATAGTGGAATGGGTTGCCTTCTAGAATTCTGGAAGTCATGGGATCAGCAGCAGGAAATGGCTCATATCGTTGATGCACCAACTATATCAATTGAAAGATTAGTTGTTGTGTGTTTGTGTGTGTGTGTGTGTGTGTGTGAGAGAGAGAGAGAGAGAGAAGGGAAGAGAAAAGAGAGAGGGAGAGAGCACAAATAGATGGTAAACATGCAGCAAGTGTAAGCAAATGTTCCGGACCTTCCAACTGAATGAATGTTTTATTACAATCTGTCCAGAGACAGCTCAGCTTAGTGATCGCTAGAGAAAGGCCTTTCTTCTGGCTCAGATTTTCAGAGTGAAAAGTTATTTTCCTCATGTTAATGCAGATAAATTCCTATTGTACTATGGTACAATCGAGAAGCAATTCAGCCATACTAAACCTGAGACTCTGAGACAAAATAAATGACTCTAGTTTAGCGGTGCATATTTAAAATCCTACAAAGCAACAGTTTTGAAAGTTTACCTTTTATTTTCTGCTTTTCTAAAATGCTTCCTCTACAGATGCTGAGAGAGGTCTGGGTCACTTCCGTGTTTGGGGGCTCTTGGTATATTATAAAAATACAATTCACATTGAATGGGAGCCCCTGAGTACAAGAGACTCTACACCTGTCACTCTTCTGATAGGTTTACTTCATTTCTACTGGTTCATGGTGCTGAATAAATCTTAGCAGTGGGAAGTGATTGGAAAAATAGGTGGTTCTCACCAGTGATTCTTCAGAAAGATCTGAAATTCCCATTAGAAATGCAGATTTTAGAGGCTCATGTTAGACCATCTTAGGCAGTCTCTTTGGACTGGGTCTCAGGAGTTTGCATTTATTACAATGCTTAGGTGGGTGTTTTGGGCACGGAAATATTTGAATGTTTGAGAACCATTGAGATAAGGAGTGGGGATTGAGGGCAAGGAGGCTTGATTTCAGATGTGATTAAAGTTGCTGCCCAGAATCACCATTCTGCTTATATTCTGTGTGAAAAGACCACCTTTCAATGTCCATATTTTATTGTTTGTTTTTAGAGACAGGGTTTCACTTCTTCACCCAGGCTGGAGTCCAGCAGCAGGATCATAGTTCACTGCAGCCTTGAACTCCTAGGCTCAATCAATACTCCCCACCTAGCCTCCTCAGTAGCTGAGACTACAGGTGTGCACCACTGTGCACAGCTAATTTTTTATTTTTGTAGGGATAGAGTCTTGCTATGTTGCCCAGGCTCTCAGACTTTTGGCCTCAAGCAATTCTCCTGCCTTGACCTCCTAAACTGCTATGATTATAGTCATGAGCCACTGGTACTGGCCCCGATTTTGGTTTTTTTTTTTTTTAACCAGCCTGTTTCTGCTGTCTCCATTGTCTTGGAGAGCAGTTCAAAGAAGCAGGCACTTTGAACGCAAGGTGCTCCTGCTATTTCCTTCCTCGTAGGTTCATGTAGCCACTAGAATGAAGAAATAAGCATTTTTCCTCCAGAAAAGGCTTCTTGGAATATTCTTCAGAAAACCCTAAGAAGGGCCTGTGCATAGCTATGCCTGTGGGACAGAAGCTACCATAGAGGCGAAGAAGGCAGTATAGCAGGACAAGAACTATGTCATCCTGAGTTGTCCCACTCAACACTGCCCTCTGCATGACTCAGGGAATTCACAGGCTAACATTCCTCACAGGAGTGAGATGGAGGCTCAGAGATTAAGGGCCAATATAAATACATTGTTCCTGTGAACCTGAACTTGGGTGGGCTCCTCCCCTCCCCCACCACACACTATATTTTACTTAAATATGGAAAGACTATCTTCAACGAGTGCAAAAATGCCTGGCCCCTTCCATGGAAAGGATCCAGACAGTGTCCAAAGACAACAGAACTAGACTAGCCCTGGGACTGTTTACAAGGAGTCCCTGCATGGCATAAAAAATGACACCAGATTGCCATCCAGGTTTGGGAGCGTCTTGGCTAAATCACACCCTTGAATGAGATGGGGTAAAAGCTGTAGGTAAACTATAAAGCAATGCATGTGTTGGTTGCTACTCTTACCATTAAGAGCAACAAGCAAATTACCAGATGATATCATTTGCTACGTAATCACCTCTTTAATAGAGTGATTCTATCTGCACTGTTAGCATGTCAAAACAGAACTTTCCGAATCTAGAAAAGTTGTGCCTCGTGCTGGCATTTGTTTTGATTCTGAAGGTTACACTACATACTATAACAGAAGATTTGGCGTACTGCTGAGAAATTATTTATTCCTCTGATTCCCTTCCTCCCCATTGAAATTCTTCAAATCCCACTACAAATGTCACCTTCATAAAGTCTTGTGATGGCCCTCTCTCCTGCCATAATTAACAGCTCCTTCCATTTTAAAGGTTTTACAAGCACTTGCTATCTGCAAATGGCTATACAGGCTGATGGAGAAGTAGAGATGCCTCTCTGCGTGGTAATGACCTCTCGGAGATCTGGGCCATGACATCTCTACTTCTCCATGAGCCTGTATAGCCATTTGCAGATAGCAAGTGCTTATAAAACATCCACTAAATTTAAGCTTGTGGTTCTACAACAGAAGTCACAAACTGACAGGCCATAGGCTAGAAATACCTTTCAAATATTGACATGGTATGATGTCTGTCAGCAGATTTCACATAGAACTCTGGATATCTGGCATCTCCCATGAGGATAATCAGCTCAAACAGAATAGCAGCTGCCCCGACTGGAGGGGCCTCACTACCTCTAATTTCCCACAGTTGCTTGCTTTTTAATCATTTGTTTTACTTGCCAGCCACTGTGGGCACCCTTCTTTCCCTTCTTATATGTTAGCCAGGATGAAATGCCTCCGTGTATGGATGGATGTCTGTGCTTATAAGGGAGGCAATTCAGAGCCAAAACTATACGTTTGTCTGGATCCATTATTTATAGGCCAAGTGCCAAGTAATCAATTAGTTTGCTGTGCTCTATGACTTAATTTCATTTTTAAGGTGACAAAATGTGATCTGATCGTATTTTGGTTAACTGTTTAAGGCAGCAGTCCCCAGCCTTCTGGGGACCAGGGACTGGTTTCGTGGGAGATAATTTTTCTCTGGAAGTGGAGGTGCGGGGTGGTTTCAGATGAAACTGTTCCACCTCAAATCATCAGGCAGTAGGTTCTCATAAGGATTATGCAACTTAAGTCCCTTGCATGTGCAGTTCACAATAGGGTTCATGTTCCTATGAGAATCAAATGCCACCGCTGATCTGATAGGAGGTGGAGCTCAGGCAGTAAGGCTTGCTTGCCTACTGCTCAACTCCCGGTGTGTGGCCTCGTTCGTTAACAGGTCACGGACTACTAATACCAGTCCTTGGCCCAGGGATTAGGGGCCCCTCATTTAAGGCTTATTGGCTTTTGTGGAATACTAATCAAGCTTCAACAAGAAGTCAGTATAGATAAAATTAATATCAACATTCACACCTAGTTCTCACTGGTCTAAGTTTTCACTAGCTTTTGACGCGTTTACAGAGTCTCCTTCCTTAACTATTCCTAGGAATCCCCATAAGGGTTTACAAGTTGACAAGGTTTTCTCTGCCTGAGGTTTCTGTTTCCCTACTTCCTGTCCCTTTCCTCCACCTGTCCCGGGCTGGTTTCTGACCCCATTGTCTTGGAGAGCAGTTCTGACAATGGCCTCCAAGTCGCCAAGTACAATGGATATTTTTTCAATGCCCTCTGTATTTCATCTATTGGCAATCCTTCTGCTGTTGTCCATACTCCTTTTTTCTTGAAGTTCTCTTATTCTTTGGTCCTTGTGATAGCATGCCCTTCTTATATTCCTTCTAGCTATCTGGTTTCTTTGTCTAAAGGCTTTTCTTGAATATTTCACTCCACTGACCATTAATATTTGAGTTCCTCAAGATTGAACCCTAGACCTCTTTTCTTTTTCTTTTCTTTTCTTTTTATTTATTTATTAATTTTTTTTTTTGAGACAGAGTCTCGCTCTGTCACCCAGGCTGGAGTACAGTGACATGATCTCGGCTCACTGCAAGCTCCGCCTCCAGGGTTTACACCATTCTTCCACCTCAGCCTCAGCCTCCGGAGTAGCTGGGACTACAGGTGCCCGCCACTGCGCCCAGCTAATTTTTTGTATTTTTAGTAGAGACAGGGTTTCACCGTGTTAGCCAGGAAGGTCTCGATCTCCTGATCTCGTGATCTGCCTACCTTGGCCTCCTAAAGTGCTGGGATTACAGGCGTGAGCCACCGTGCCCGGCTCTTTTCTTTTAATTCTCTATATTCTTCCTAAGAGGCTTATTCATGTCCTCTACTTTAATTACTAGTCATGTGCCAGTCCTACCAAAATATATATCTATAGTCCTTATCTTGTCTTTGGGTTCTAAACCATTAATTACTAGTCATGTGCCAGTCCTATCAAAATATATATCTATAGTCCGTATCTTGTCTTTGGGTTCTAAACCATTAATTACTAGTCATGTGCCTGTCATATCAAAATACATATCTATAGTCCATATCTTGTCTTTGGGTTCTAAACCACATAGGCCATTACCTATACAGCATCTTCTCTTGGATGCCTCATGAACATCTCAAGTTTAACTTATCCCACAACAAATTCATACTCCCTCCAAAATTAGGCCTTTTTCAGGGTTCCATAGCCCATTAAACATCACAGCCATCCAGTTATGCAAGTGAGAAAGCTGAGAATGATCTGCCTCACCTACCTCCTTACCATATGATATCCCTCACCAAGCCTGTATATTCTGTCTCCAGATATCTTGAGCCTGCCCGTGAGTTCTGTATTTGTCATCCTCTCCTAGTCCTGGAGAGCACAGTAGACTTCTCCACATTTTTAAATGCTATAAACTCCCTTCCTACTACAAAGCCTTTGCTCACATAGTTTCTTTCTTCTGCTCACATACCTCTATCCTCAAACTGTACTTCTTCAACCAATTATTCCTGTATCTTCTTTAGCTGTCAAATTAAACATCATTGATCCAGAAAGTCTTTCTTGACCCTCTGTAGTTCACTTGGTAATGGTGCTAATTATAGTTTTTAATTATAAACTCATTTCTGTGACTCTGATTTTTTTTTTTTTTTTTTTTTTGAGACGGAGTCTCGCTCTGTCGCCCAGGCTGGAGTGCACTGGCCGGATCTCGGCTCACTGCAAGCTCTGCCTCCCGGGTTTACGCCATTCTCTTGCCTCAGCCTCCCGGGTAGCTGGGACTACAGGCGCCCGCCACCTCGCCCGGCTAGTTTTTTGTATTTTTTAGTAGAGACGGGGTTTCACCGTGTTAGCCACGATGGTCTCGATCTCCTGACCTCGTGATCCGCCCGTCTCGGCCTCCCAAAGTGCTGGGATTACAGGCTTGAGCCACCGCGCCCGGCCTCTGTGACTCTGATTAATACCTCTTTCCCACAGTGTGTTTTTGCTCTTAATGCCCCTGGGAGTCTCTTGAGCTCTTATGTAATGCAGGGGATGCATATATATAGGGTAAAAGGTATTCCTTACTAATTCTATTGATCAGAAATACCTGAGTCCTAGGTCTAGCCTAGCCAAACACACTGTGATTCCTCATAGAGCTACTTTCCATTTCAAACTAATATCACATGTAAATCATCTACAAAACAAAGCTAATAGAAATGCCTTATTGAAAAAAAGAATGGATTCCTATATGTGTGACTCCATACACCTCTACCCAAATCCTAAAATTCCTTTGTAGCTTCAAAAGGGAAAGTGTCAGATGGATGGCTAATGGCAGAGTATGTAAAATTGTTTCAGTCAAACCATTAAAGGAAAACTGGGAACAATATTTTGATTGATTTAGCACAACAAACAAATTGCACTGATAGGCTTCTGAATTGCTACTATCATGATCTTTAGCAGTTGTATAGTATAAATCATTAGTCAATCAAGCACTCAATCTATCGTGTGAACACTAACAAAAATAGGCTAGATATGATAATTAGGTGAAAGTCTGATCATTCATGAAAATGAAAACAGGACTTCTCTCAATTGTGTGGTTGTATATGGCCATCTTGGTCCTCATATACTGCACCAGCTGTTATTCCATTACTGTAAGTTTCCCCTACAGCATTGATGCATTCTTCAACTCATGATAAGTTTTGACATCTGAGACATGAAAAGTATTATGACTGGGTTTAGATATTTTCAAAAGAATTCCATAGACTCGTAGAGTTCAATTTCCAATCACTGTTTCCCTAATTGAAAATTTCCCAGTGTGGTTGCTTGGGGAATGGGGAAACTATCTTTACAGGATACTTCTTAGGGCATTGATAGGCAGACTTCAGGAAAAGACATGCGTAACTAAGAAGCAGGAGATCTTAGTGAATATTAAAAGTCAAAGGGTTGTATTCTAGAGTTGTATCCTATAGGTGGTAAAAAATGTTAAGGCAAACAATGAACAATAAAAGACAAGCAGTCTAGTTGCAAGTTTCTCCAGGTTTTTCTGTGCATTTGTGGTCTCTGAAATATTGATTTTCAGTGACACCAATTCATCCCTAGGTAAAGTTTAAAATTGTCGTATGTTTTACACACTTGGCATGCCTCATCTGGATATTTCCCAAATCAGAATAGATCTTCCGTGAGCAAAAAGTAAGAGAGAGTTTTTGAGTCAAGAAGGATGAGCTTTGAGTCACCTTTTCCACAGATATTCTTTTCAGAGTTTGTTTTTGTTTGAAAGCTGATCATTTGCAGATCTGCCATGAGATGTTGAATGGAGTTAGTGCTGTGCTACACTTCTGAGCACTGGGAATCATTTGGAAATCGAATCTTCTAATACAATCAATGACTGCCATTTATCTTCCAAAGGTACATTTGACGAATCAGATTTTCTCATTTTCCTCCATTGTGACTTTCAAGCATGCTTCCTGTTAGAGGAGAAACACAGAACTCTCCTTTCAACTGCTTTCCATACAATTAACATCAAAGAGAAACAAATGACTCTCAGTCACAGATAAAAAATTAGCCAATTACATACTGAAACTGGGACAAACAATAATGTCAATAAAATCGACTGGCACAAGAAGCCAGACCCATGGAACCAGAACGCTTGGCTTCTAGAAACGTAAGACTTTTAGACTCTGCAGAATCTCACTCCCCTTCCAGTCTGTCACCCATTAGCACAACTGGACAAATAGACAATAGATAATGGAGACTGGAATAAAAAGCCATGGTTCTGGCAGAGGTCATTTAGGGCCAATTTATCCAGGACAGCTGTATAAGTCTGTGGAACGGACAAAAGCACTTCCCTCTTCCCCCTACGCAAACCTTCACATAAAGGCGTTAACTTGGTAGCACTTGGGACAGACGAGCATTATTTCTCAGACATAATTCTTTTTTCTCTGGCATATAATTTGGAGGAGGAGAGAGCGATCGGTTAAAAATTCAAATACTTAAATCTTTGAACACTGTTTGTCAGACATTAAGAATAAATGGCTTGATTCAAGGTCAGGCATCTTTGCAATGAAACGACCAGCCTGAGACATCACTGAGCTAGCCACCGCACCATCTTCATAGCGCATCACTCTCTGAGCGGTCAGGGACTTGAGGCACATCCATCTGGACTGAGTAGACAGGCCATGGTGATCCAAAGTGACAGATTCTGTTGCTCAATGGTCTTCTTGTTCCAGTTGATTAGACACAGCTTCAATTTTGACTGGGAGTTTAGAGATGGAGATGCTCAATGCATTCCAATTTGCAGTGATACTATTAAGGGGCTAGATATTGAGCTCCCATTGGTTATATGGAGTCTGTGTGGTACAGATAATAAGCTATAGGTCCCATTATCCCCTGTGTCTGAATCCCTCCCCTGAAGAAAGTTAGGTGCTTAGAGAGGTTTATTAACTATTTAACGCCACTTAGAATACCATTTCATGCATTATTGCTACAGTAATGCACTCTTACACTTGCAAGGGAGCAGAATAACCATTTCCATGAGAGGTGGAGAAATGCCACTTTGCCTTGGCCTCTGACATCCTCCTAATCATCTTCAATCATGCCATTTTCAGCGGGGAGTGGCCTTCATATATTATGGTCCATTGTGGGACAGGGAAAGGGGTGTGGCCTTACTTAAAGTATAAGTTTGGACTCTTATGATTACAGTATTTTTTAAAGGCCAAAATACCTAGAGTAACTTTATAATAACCAAAAACCAGTTTGGACATAGTGTCTTTTTGCTTGTGAGTGGGTTTATTTCTCTCCCCTTAAGGCTAGAGTGGCGTTGGTTACGGAATGCTTCTTTTCTGTCTAAGAGAGAGAGAAGTGGAAGAGGGACAGTGCTCCTTGTCCTGTGTCCTTTCAGACTGCACTAAATGTTTCCTCACGCAGTATCCCGAGGGCTGGCTGCGGGGCCTGGGGAATGGGGTGACGAGCCGGGGTCAGCCCAGCACCCACAGCTGCCATCCGGACGTGGAGAAATGAGCCGTGCCTTGTGATACCCACGTGAAGGTCTGATGACCACGCGGAGTGGCAGGCATTGGAATCTAATAGAAAAGTCTCTGCAAATTTAATTGTCATATTATGTAACAGATTCCTGGTCCCATTCATAAAGCATCAAAGTTGAGACTCAGATTTTTCTATTCTAAAAGACAATGGACCTCTATTACACCACTTAAAGAAGAAAATCCCCAAATTGGCTAACTTGAAACCCTCAGCAATTTTCTCCTCAGTTTCCTTTATTCCCTGCTACCTTTGACCTGCAAGCAAAACTCCACTGTGACTTGAGGTAACTCTCCTGTCTCTAAGTGATGTAGAGAACAAAGGCAGCTTTAAGGAGGTGGGGGTCATCTTTTTCACAAGGTGTTTTCTGGGCTGACTTACCACACCAGGGACTGTCCCAGAGTCATTTTATCAGTCCAGTTCTGAACTGTGAGAGCAATAAATGTTGCTAAGGGGCTGCGTTTCTCTTCAGAATAATGTCTGAGAAGTGTTACCACAGCAAGCATGCCAAGTCGAAGTCCAGCCAGGGTGAATGGGAAAGGCGTATTCCCAAGGAGCGGCCGGAGACAGGGTTCCAGATATTGAAATATTCAGATCTGAAGCTTCTGGAAGCCCTTTCAGTGACTGCAGATGAGTGTGTATGTGTAGATGGAGGAGAGGAAGGGCAGAGAGAACAATGTTTTCTACCCTTCAATTTTTTTGCCTTAAAAAAATAAATTAATAGACTTTATCTTTTAGAGCAGTTTTAAAGTTTACAGAAAAATGAGCAGAAACTAGAGAGTTCCCTTGCACCCACTCACCACCTCCTCCCATTTTCCCTATGATTAACATTTTGCATCAGTGTGGACTATTTGTTGTAATCAATAAACTGATAATGATATGTTCTGATGAATTAAAGTCTATGGTTTACATTAGGGCTCACTCTTTGTTTTGTACCTTCTATTGGTTTTGACAAATGTATACTAAGCATCCACCACTATGGTTCACACAGAATAGTGTCACTGCCCTAAAAGTTGCCTATGCCCCACCTATTTCTCTCTCTCTCTGCTAACCCCTGGAAACCCCTGATCTTTTTACTATGTCCGTAGTTTTGCCTTTTCCAGAAAATCATGTAGTAGGAATCGTATATACTGTATGATTCCAACTTTCAGATTTTTTTTTCATTTAGGAATGTGCATTTATGTTTACTTCAGGTCTTTTTGTGGTTTGATAGCTCATTCCTTTTCATCACTGAATAATATTCCATTGTGTAGAAGTAAGAGTTTGTCTATCCACTCACCTGCTGAAGGACATCATGGCCGCTTGCAAGTTTTGGCAGTTATGAAAAAATGTGATGGAAACATTCATGTGCAGGTTTTAGTGTAAAAATAAGTTTTCTGCCTTTCAGTTTTTTAGTATACAACTTTGAGAATTTATATTAGAAATCTCAGCCCAGATTCATATAACCCATGGTCAGGGAAGAATGGCAAGTATAACAAATACACATCCCAGACGTAGCACATGGCCTTGCAATTATAGTTGCTTAATAAATGCTAAATGAACAATTGAATGAGCAAATAAATAGACTCACTTGGAGTGTTATGAACTGAATACTGCCCTCCCCTCTGCCAATTCGTATGTTGAAGTCCTAACTCCCACAGTGACTTGGAGATAGGACCTTTAAGGATGTAATTAAGAATAAATAAAGTTATAAGGGTGGGGTCCTCATCCGATAGAACTGATGTCCTTATAACAAGAGGAAGAGACATAAGAGGGGTGTGTGTGTGTGTGTGTGTGTGTGTGTGTGTAAATAGTAGGAAGGCAACTGTCTACAATTTAGGAAAAGAGGCCTCACCAGAAACCAGAAATCTTGGACTTTGACCCTCCACAACTGTGGGAAAATTTATTTCTTTTGTTTAAACCACCCAGTCTGTGGTATTTTGTTATGGCAGACTGAATAAACTAATATGCAGGGGCGCTCATGGTGTTATTGGTAAGCTTCGGGTAAAGAGTAGAGACATAGCCTTGTCTATTCTGGGCAGCCCTGTGGATTTGCATAGACAAGAGCCCATTCACCCTAGGCTCAGGGGGAACTTCACTCTACAGAAGCTGCGGGAAGGGGATCTAATAAGGCATCCCTGACTATTTTCTTGGATTGTTTCCCATATCTGGAATTCCTAGAGGTGGGATTTCTAGGTTAGAGGGTATTATCAGTTTTAAAGAGCATTATATGTGTTGCCATGTTACCAACAATACCCATTTACACTTTTACCAGGAGATTTTTACCACATTTACCAAAGTGAGCTGTTATCACTATAAAGAATGAAAGTAATATAAACTTGTCAACTTCATAAGCGAAACATAACTGACAGTTTTTTTAAGTTGGTATTTATTTGTATTTATTGAGGTGGAGTATTTTTATTTCTTCTGTGACTTGCCAATTTATATCTTTTGTTCTTTTTACTATGTGTTCTTATTTTTCATATTAAGTTGCAAGAAAACTTTATATATTAAGAAGACTAACTCTCTCTGTTCCATGAGTTGCACATTTTTTTCATGACTTTCTTTTGACGTATAATTTTGTGTAGGTATTTCGAGTGTACAATTCTTCTTAATTTTTATGTGACTGTAATATATTGGTGTATTCATTTTTTCTACCTTAGGCATCATATTCTCACCCATAACAAGGTTTTATATACGTGTGGTATGTGTGTCTGTGTGTGTGTGTGTGTGTATTTGCATCTAGTACTAAGTTGTTTTGATTTTTGCAATTACATCTCTAATCATCCTGGAAATTCTTTGTGTATAAAGTCCACAATTGGAATCTTCTTCTGACTCTTTTCAAAGAAGTATGAATTAGCTTCCTTCTCTTTCTAATCCTTTTCTCTATTTCTCACTGCCTTGAAAGAAAAAATTGGAACTAAGTTTGAAGATCTTCCATCAATAGTCTAAAAGAAGGGCGAAGAAAAGAGAGCTAGGAAAAGAGGATAGAAAGAAAAAGATCAGGAGAAAGTTTTTGGTTTAAAAAGCCAAGTAGAAAAGTCACTTTAGTTTTTCCATCTTCAAAATAAGCAGGTTGGACAGGATAATCTGTGGAGCTCTATTCCAGCTCAACTTCATAGGATTTGAGGATTCTGAAGTCAAACCACATCTCTTATCCCCTGTCTTTCTAAAATGAGACTAGTGTACCCTAAACAGCTATAAGCCAAAATGACTTCTAAACTCAGGAAATACTGGAACCAGAAAGGATCTTAGAGGACTTTTAACCTCAATCAAATCATTTTGCTGATAAAGACACTGAGTCCCAGAGAGGTTAATGGACCTACCCAAGGTCCCAGAACTGGTCAGCTGCAAAGTTCCAAAGTTGGCCTAGAGCTCAGGCCCCCAGACCTACATGCAACTACCCTTCCTCCCAGATCTTCAGCCACTCTTTTTTTATGCTTGCCTTCCTTTTCTTGCACTTCGTTTTGTTCAAAATTCATTTCACTCCAGTTATGACTTTACCCGTCCACCAGATGTGACAGTGTTTGACAGTGAAAGCTGAGAAAGAAGGTGGCTGGCAACAGGAAATATGTAATGGATAGCTTCTTTCTCTTAGGAGATTTGCTGTGTGAGGCCACTGTGTGCTTTAGCCACCTCAGGCACTTTAAAATATTTTCCCCTGGGAGCCCAGAGATCTTTTCACTTCTTCTGAGCATCTGATTGCAGCCGACACAACAAATCTTCCATTTTTGCCTAAAAGCAATGAAATGATTACCTATATCCTTAATTTAAATTCCCACTGACAGCTCAGACACTGTTGCAGCTGGAGGGGGCGAGCTGACCTTCACATCTATTGTCAGTGCAGAGACAGAGGGGAATTTTATTGACCAGAGAAGATAATGTGCATTAGGGAAGCCAAGCAAGGATGCTGTGACCTATCGGAATATAGCACAGGGTCAAAGGGCAGAGGATTAGAGCTCCATTGCATCGTTAGTGTAAATGCCAATTGCGTCCCTTTGTGTGCTTTGCTAGGACTCTCAGCTGACCACTGATACCTCAGGGACTGGCAAGAGAGCCTCTTTCAGCTGCTCTTTGCTTATCTATGGTATTGAGAAAAGCTTGCTGCCAGTCCCCTTGGGGCTACCGCTTGACAAAATAGAAAACAACCCATTGCAAGATTACGAATCCCAGAAATTCCATCTGCATATTTCCAGAGCCTCTGGTACACTGGGTCACTCTTTAGTGGCGCGGTTTACTGTATTTGCCTTTAGAAATGAACCCTCAGAAATTACTCCGGGGAATGCCCAGTGAACAACTCTGCTTTTCCCCACTCCCTCTTCTGCTAAGTGTCTCTGAAAAGTGCCTCTCTAGAGACACTTGTTCCTGGTAATATCCAGCCCCAGTAATGCATGAGTCCTGGATATTTTTGTTGTTTACTTCATTTCTCATATTCAATATACAGTAGAAACAGAGCAGGCTTTGGGGCGTAGTGTGAGTTCATCAGATGTCCTGGGAACTGACTCTCTTAGGGGCTGTCTTTTTCTACTGCAGGGACCCAGTACTGTTCTTTCTACATGGCAAGCACTCTCCTACATGCTTTATATACATTTTCTCATTAGGTATGTATTACTAGTATCCCCCCTTGACAAATAAAGAAACGGTGGTGGAAAAACTAAGTAACTTCCCCAGGATGATACAGGGAGCAAGTGAAGGAAATGTGATGTGAACCCAAAGCTTTTGAGCTTTTGACTCTAAAACTCAGGTCCTTAGTCCTGAATTTTTCACCAGGACTTTCTCTTTCCCTATAGTAGACACTCTTGGCACTCCACCAGATCCACGTGAGCCAGCAGTGCATCACTCCCTCAGTACTGTCAGTGCTGACCCTTGACAGCTCATGGCCTCCCCTCCTACTTTGGAAGTTATTTCTCACCCCACTGCCCCATTGCCACTTTATTTCTGGAGTAGCTCACAGTCACTAATTGATCAGCTTGAGGTTCAAAAGGCTGGTTCCCTTACCACAAGCATGACCAACTCTAAAGAGCAATGCTTGCTCCAGAGTTCTCTGTGAGATCAGGAGAAAGCTGGACCCTAGTGGAGACCACATCCTTACTTAGCTTAATTTCTTGTCCTAGCCTACTTTCCCCACCTGCCCCCACAATGCACACTCACACTTTTTTTTTTTTTTTGAGACTAATTTCTTAATAAATAGCTTGAATAAGAATCCCCATCTCAGGCTCTTCTTCTATGGAAGCAAAACTCAAATACTTCCCATCACTCTTCCCACCCGTCTGCATTGGCTTCATCCGCAGACCAATTCTTCCCATATGGCATCAATATGGCACCAGTAGTTCCAGACCTACGTGGTGTCCTTGCACACACAGCTCCTTTCTCACCTAACATTTTGGCAATCCTTTAAGATAAGGTCTCATTGGTCAGTCTGGGCCCCATGCCAGTGTGCTGGGGTGAAATAGACCCATGTGATTGACAGATGCACACGGAGAGAGACAATGTCAACAGAGATGAAGAGTGCTGAGATGCCAGCAGGAAGTAGTTCATGGGGCCAAGAAGACTGACAGAATGGTCTGAGGTTTCTTTTAAGCTTTGCTGGCATGTCATAGTCATCACAGGATAGAGAAAACTTGCATTTACATGTCCTATCAGACTGGAACTAGGAAAACTGTCACCATGGTTAGATGGTGTGGCTCTTGGTAAACATGGGGCCAGGGTTCTCTGGGTGAGAGGCAGAGGGAAATAACAAGGAAAGGAGTGGAGATCCAGGAGATCAGACACCCATCCAGGTCTGGGTCTGTATGGGCAAATGGGCAACTGGATGGGAGATAATAAAACCTGTTTTGCATAATTCTCTGGATTTCATGTATGTTTGTAATTGGCTGTTGAAAATAAGCTTTTCTTCTGATAATCAACAGTAGCTGTAACTTTCCAGATATCGTAGAGATTAACAGCACATTGAGTCTCCCGACAACTCTGTAAGGTAGATAGTATTAGCCCCAGTACAGACAAGACAAGAGTGGCTTCTCAAAATTACACAGCAAATCTGAACCCAAGCCAAGACGCCAGCTTCGTGTCTTTGGTACTTCATGAGCTAGCAGATGGTGGCTTTGTATTTGCTAGGCAGAGGCTGGGGAGCTTTATAAGCTAGAGGAGAGTCTGAGTCATAAACAAAGGAATGAAGGTCAAAGTTTTCCCTTCCCCCTTTCTGATGAGCCAGTCCGGGATACATCTACAACTACTGGCCACTAATGACTACTGAAGTAAAACATAGGTTATGGGCACTATAGTTACAATTTTATCTATTAGGGGCTCAGCATGGAGCCAGAACCAGGGCTTGGCTGGTTTCAGACAGGACAGATTGTGAGGCCAAGACCCTGAGCATACACCCACTGGGGAGACTCAGACAACTTGGGCAGATTTTCAGGGTAGTATGGAGGAAGGTCTAGACTGACAGGTTGTGCCCAGCAGGAGGAGGGTACAGTCACACAGGTGTTATGTGGTATGTGACGAGATAGGTGGTGATTGTTATCACAGAGGTCCAACAAGGATCTTCAGTGATGATAGGAGTGTTAGGGCAAACCATGAACAGGTAGCAATCAGAGCAAATGAGGGTCTCTGCCAGAATTTTAATTTACTAAAGGCCTAAAGAAGGGGAAGCAGAACTTTACTTGACAGAATTGAAGCTCCAGTTCTCAAGTTTATTGCAGCTGGCCATGGGCCACAGTGAATGCCCAGGGAACGAGATTGGTCATCAACAGAGGTTTGAAAGGAAGCCAGCAAAAAGGTCCTGGGATTCCCTTGGAGACCCCAAGATTTTGCATGGATTGGATGGTGTCTTCGTTTATTCAGGTTGTTATAACAAAATAATACCAACAAGAAGACTTATAAACAATAGACAGGGTAACTTATAAACAACAGAAATTTTTTGTTCACAGTCCTGGAGCCTGGGAAGTTTAAGACCAAGGTGCCAACAGATTCAGTTTCTAGTGAGGACTTGCTCTCTGCTTTGCAGATGGCACTATGACACTGCAATCCTCATATGGTGAAAGGAGCAAACAAGCTCCTTGGGGCCTCTTATATAAGGGCACTAATCCTATTTATGAGGGCTCTGCTCTCATCACCTAATCACCTCCCAAAAGTCCCACCTCTTAATACTATTGGGGACGAATTTTTGGAGGAGACAAACATGTAGACTGTAGCAGAAGGCCTGTGTGAATAAGTGGGTGTAAAAGCATGACATTTAGTGTATTAAAGTTATTAAGACTTCATTTTAATCCATAGCTGAAGAGGTCTAGGGACACAACAGTTACTATGACTGAGTAACACATCATCCTAAGACTTAGTAGCAGAAAACAAACACTTTATTTTACTTACACTTCCCATGGGTCAAGAATTCAAAGAGGATACAGAAAAGGCAGCTTTCTTCTGCACTATGATGTCTGGGGCCTCAGCCAGCAAGACTCAAAGGCTAATGGCGACCTGGTGGCTGGGACTGAAATCACCTGGAGGTGTCTTCACTCACATGTTTGGTTGTCCATGTTGGCTGTCATAAAGGACAAGAAAGACTCAGGAAAATCTGCCATCTGCAGAACACATAGAGGGTTGCAGAGTGTGCCAACATGGAGCTACAGTCCTCACTTGTAGAGGGCACGAAGTTGGGGGTAGATTAGTGTTATGCATAATCAAAGTTTTCAGACTCAAAATCACCTTTGAGTCTGCTGCAGCCACATGCCAAAACGTGTCGGATAAACTTATTTATCATCTTTCTGGGGCTCCCACCTTTTCTCCAGTCCACTTAGTGGCAGCCTCCAATTCAAGCAGGACATGATCTGAATAGTTTGGGAAATAGTTATGAAAATGGGTGTGAAAATTATAATGACTAGGTCAAAGAATGTTATTGCTGGAAGGGATTTTGGCAGCTATCTAATTCAGTAATGTTTAACAATTAATAAATGATCTTAACCTCTTTTATTCAAACAAAACATAAGGTCAATGACAGATATTTAGACAAAGAAACACACAGCTGATCTGATGAGAGCAGAGATGGAGGTCCACAGCATTCACCTACTCAGCTGCTCCTTGGAACCCTAATGGCTCTATGCCATGATGAGGATATTGAATCCCAGAGAGACAAAATGAATCACCCAAGGTCACCCAGCCGATTTTTGATGAAGATAAGACATCCCATGCTCATGGATAGGAAGAATCAATATCATGAAAGTGGCCATACTTCCCAAAGTAATGTATAGATTCAATGCTATCCCCATCAAGCTACTACTGACTTTCTTCAAAGAATTAGAAAAAAACACTTTAAATTTCATACGGAACCAAAAAAGAGCCCATATAGCCAAGAAAATTCTAAGCAAAAAGAACAAAGCTGGAGGCATCACGCTACCTGACTTCAGACTATACTAAACGCTACAGTAACCAAAACAGCATGGTACTCGTACCAAAACAGATACATAGGCCAATGGAACAGAACAGAGGCCTCAGAAATAATGCCACACATCTACAACCATCTGATCTTTGACAAACCTGACAAAAACAAGCAATGGGGAAAGGATTCCCTGTTTAATAAATGGTGTTTGAAAACTGGCTAACCATATGTAGAAAACTGAAACTGGTCCCCTTCCTTATACATTATACAAAAGTTAACTCAAGATGGATTAAAGACTTAAACGTAAGACCTAAAACCATAAAAACCCTAGAAGAAAACCTAGGAAATATCATTCAGGTCATAGACATGGGCAAAGACTTCATGACTAAAACACCAAAAGCAATGGCAACAAAAGGCAAAATTGACAAATGAGATCTAAGTAAACTAAAGAGCTTTTGCACAATAAAAGAAACTATCATCAGAGTGAACAGGGAACCTAAAGAATGGGAGAAAATTTTTGCAATCTATCCATCTGACAAAGGGCTAATATTCAGAATCTACAAATAACTTAAACATATTTACAAGGAAAAACCAATTACCCCATCAAAAATGGGGAAAATGATATGAACAAACACTTCTCAAAAGAAGACATTTATGCCACCAACAAACATGAAAAAAAGCTCATCATCACTGGTCATTAGAGAAATGCAAATCAAAACCACAATGAGATATCATCTCACACCAGTTAGAATGGTGATCATTAAAAAGTCAGGAAACAACAGATGCTGGAGAAGATGTGGAGAAATAGGAACACTTTTACACTGTTGGTGAGCGTGTAAATTAGTTCAACCATTGTGGAAGACAGTGTGGCAATTCCTCAAGGTTCTAGCACCAGAAATACCATTTGACCCAGCAATCCCATTATAGGTATATACTTAAAGGATTATAAATCAATTTACTATAAAGACACATGCACATGTATGTTTACTGCAGGACTGTTCACAATAGCAAAGACTTGGAACCAACCCAAATGCCCATCAATGATAGACTGGATAAAGAAAATGTGGCACATATATACCGTGGACTACTATGTGGTCATAAAAAAGGATGAGTTCATGTCTTTTGCAGGGACATGGATGAAGCTGGAAGCCATCATTCTCAGAAAACTAACACAAGAACAGAAAACCAAACACTGCATGTTCTCACCCATAAGTGGGAGTTGAACAATGAGAACACATGGACACAGGGAGGGGAACATCACACACTAGGACGTGTTGGGGGGTGGAGGGTTAGGGGAAGGATAACATTAGGAGAAAAACGTAATGTAGATGATGATTGATGGGTGCAGCAAACCACCATAGCACATGTATACCTATGATACAAACCTGCATATTCTGCACATGTATCCCAGAACTTAAAGTATTTAAAAAAAAGAAAGTTTAGGGTGAGAAGAGCCTACTATAGAAGAGTCAGGTATTAGATAAGAAATTATATGTATCTTAGGCTTTATATTATTTCCCTAACATTAATGATATGCTATTAATTATTAAGAGATACAAGTTAAACAAAAAGAATGAAACTCAGGATTCTAACTCTCAGACTAGGGCTATTTCTATTTTTTAAATGAATACTTTTAATATATATTACATAAGTAGCATTTTTATTTTAGAAGATTTTAAAGATACAGATATGTACAAGAAAATAAAAATCATTCTTAATCCCATCATGAAGGAATAGCTATTTTTAACATTTTAGCGTTTGCCTTTCCAGCCTTTTAATCTTTGTATATACACATAGGAACCAAACACAAACATTGATTTACAACCTGATTTTTTTCTCTTCATAATTTCATATGAGTATTTCCCATGTCATTAATTTTTTATAACATCATTTTAATGGTTTCATAACAGTCAATCCTAAGGCAGTACCATGATTTATTTATCAGTTCTCCTGTTATAAGATATTCTATCTATTTCTTCTATTTCTTCCTTTTTGCAACCATAAAGTAAATTGTGACCAACACCTTTGCAGATACATCATGCACATCTGGGTTAATTTGATTATGACACATTCCTGGGAGTGGATTTCTGGGTGAAAATGTACAAACATTTTTTAAAGTTTTTTGAAACCTTCTGAAAAATTGGCTGGGCTTCCTTCTCTATAGCACCAGGGTGCTTCTTCCTAAAAGGCCACTCTACATTGCATGGTACAGATGTTCACCCTTGGGAAGAACGATATTCATTGTTTTTAGTTCTCTTTACCAGGTAGAACCATAGCAACATAGAATTGGAAGGAACTTCAGAAGCTAGAAGCTAGATGAACTGTCTCTCTCTCTCTATTCTAACTAGTAGAATTTAACCTGAGAGTGGGGAAAGTGGGGAGAAAATTAGCAACAGGAAATTTTTAAGATACCATTCCAGGGTCATTTACAAAGGTAACATGATTTACTATTGCTCTAGTTTGAATATTTGACCCTCCAAACCTCACATTGAAATTTGATCTTCAATACTGGAGGTGGTGCCTAATGGTAAGGGTTTAGGTCATGAAGGAGAATCCCTCATTAATGGCTTGATTCTGTCCTCACAGTAATAAGTGAGTTCTCACTCTATTAGTGCCTATGAGAGTTCCCTTGAGAACTGGTTGTTAAAAAGAACCTGGCACCCTTCCCCTCGCTCTTGCTTCCTGTCTTGCCACGTAATTTGCACACACTGGCTCCCCCTTGCCTTCTGCTATGAGTGGAAGTTTCCCGAGGCCCTCTCCAAAAGCAGAAGCTGGTGCCATGCCTCTTGTACAGCCTGCAGAATTGTGAACCAAATCAACTTCTTTTCCTTATAAATTATACAGCCTCAGGCATTTCCTTATAGCAACACAAATGGACTAACACATTTATAATGAGATAAGAATTAGGATTTATTGCTTTAGCCTTAGTTGGTATTTAGGTGTATCTAGCCGTTTTCAAAGTACTGGTGGGGTGTGCCTGGCAGGAGTGTCTTCAACAGAGCATCTTAAGGAAACCTAGTTGATTAAGGGAACTTGGAAGGAATGGAGGATTCTGAACACAAGGATTATCTCCAGGCCTGTATGAGTTTCTTATTCTAATCATCACAAATATTTTATTTGTTATTTTAGGGGCTTAAAATAACAGAAATGTATTCTTACACTTCTGGAGGCCACAGGTCCAAAGTGAGTTTTATGGAGGTAAAATCAAGATGTAGACAGGGTTTGTTCATTGTGGAAGCTTCAGGGGATAATCTATGCTTTGGCTCTTCCAGCTTTTGGTGGCTGCCAGCATTCTTTGACTTATGATCACATAATTCCAATTTTTGCTTCTATTGTCACAACACTTTTTCCTGTTCTGTATTCAAACCTCTCTGCCTCCCACCCATAAGGACACTTCTGATTACATTTGGGGTCCATTCAAATAATTCATGGTAATCTACCTGTGTCAAAAATCCTCGTTTTAATTATATCTAATCAGTAGTCACTTTTGTCATATAAGGTAACATTCAAAAAATTTGGCGATTAGGGCCTGGATATCTTTGGGGGGTTGTTTTTTGGCTACTGCAAGGACAAAATGCAAAACTTTGCTAAATTTGGGGTCAAGGAAGTTATGATAAGAATGTCAAGGGGAAAAAGCCATGTCTTTAAAGTCTAGATACCAGTAGACTGGGCTAAGCAACCAGGAGCAAAAACAAGGCAGCAGCAGTATTGGGAACTTAATGTCAGTCGTTGAAGTCATTATTCACAATGTAAGCACCTTTGTCTCAAATATCAGTGCTCTTGACCTTGGACTCAGCACTTAGCTTGGAAGACAGTAGCATAATCATGTGCTTAGCTTCCACCTTTGTTATTACTATAGCAATCTGGAATAGAAAAGAAAGAAATTTTTAAAAATTTAGCCAAAAAGACTGATATTCAGAGCCTGCAGAGATTATAGCTATGCAAGCCATTGGAGGATTTGAAGACAGACTGTATTGGTTCCTTTTCACACTGCTATAAAGAACTACCCGAGACTGGGTAATTTACAAAGAAAAGAGGTTTAATTGATTCACAGTTTCGCATGGCTGGGGAGGCCTCAGGAAACTTACAATCATGGCCAAAGGCGAAGGAAAAGCAAGGCACATCTTATATAGTGGTAGGCGATAGATGGGGAAGGGAACTGCCTGGCATTTTAAAATCATCAGTTCTCATAAGAACTCACTCACTATCACAAGAACATGATGTGGGAAACTGCTCCAACTACCTCCTACCAGCTCCCTCCCTTTACACATGGAGATTACAATTCGAGATGTGATTTGTGTAGGGACACAGAGACAAACCATATCAAGGACAAATTTCCCTACAGAAAAATATGGTGAGGTGGTCAAGCCAGAGAAATCCTGTGTTGAGTTTCCAGCTGTTAGCCATTTGTATTTGCAGGCTGGTGGACCTGGAAAACATTGGTTCCACAAACATGCCAAAGCACATGTGGTTATGGAGAAGCCTCAAGGTAGATATCTGAAAGATTGCACTTATTACACAGATGCAGTCACTTCTTACAAGTGTAGTCACTCCTTTGCTGGAGCTCCTTCAAGATCTTTGGCTCATTTTTTGTAGTGTCTCCATCAAACATAAATGTTCACCATTCCTTGAGTTTTTGGAAACAAGTTTACTGAATAAGGCATTTGATTAGATTATTATTTTCTTTTTTTCCTTCTACTTTTTGGTAAATAAAATTTTACTGATACACAGCCATGCACATTCATTTACATATCTTCTATGGCTGCTTTCAATTACAACAGCAGGTTGAGTAGTTGTGGTAGTTATCATATGACCTACAGAGCCTAAGATATTAACTGTCTGGTTCTTTACAGAAAAAGCTAGTTGATTCCTGCTTTAGGGCTATATGCTATCTATGTTGTACCTTCTCCCCCTTCTCCTTCTCCTCTTGTTCCTCCCCCTTTTCCTCCTCTCTTCCTTCTCCTCTGTCTTCTATTCCTTCTCCTTCTCTTCCTCCCCTTTCTCCTTCTCTTTGTCCTCCTCCCCTTTCTCCTTCTCCTTCTCCTTTCCTCCTCCTCATCCTCCTCCTCCCTCTTCTTCTTCTTCTTCCTCTTCTTCTTCCTCCTCCTCCTCCTTCTTCTTCTTCTCCTCCTCCTCCTCCTTCTCACCTTATTTTTCCTCTTGTTCTCCCAATCCCTCCTGCTCCTCTTCTTTTCCATCTTCATCTCCATCTTTCTCTCCCTCTCCTTCTTCTTCACCTTTCTCTCTCCCTTCCTTCCTTGCTGACATCTTTTCTCTCTCTCTCTCTCTTTATCTTTCTCTTTTTTACAATCTGTTAAAAAGGGAAGAAGAAATCTTAGCTCTAGGGCCATACAGAGCCTTCTGACGATAGTCTGCAGCCCCTGCTCTAATCTACAGCATTGATTCTAATTGTGTTATTTAAGACTGTTTTCATGCAATTAATATAAAACCCGGCCCAAAATTGCTTAAGCAAAGGGGAAAGGGGAGCTTATTGGCTCATGTCAATAAAGAATCTGGAAGAATCTTTAATTTCAGGTGGAGCTCACCCCAGAGGTTTACAGCTTTATCCCCAGGGGCTTCATATCTCTATGCTTCTCTCAGCTCTGCCCTCTTCAGTGAGTGGGCTTTGTCCTCACCTGGTTCCCTTCATTGCTGCAGAAATGTCTGTCATATTTCCAACCACCACATCCTTTTACATAGTATCCAAAGAAAACTCTCCCAATAGCTCTCTTGGAAAGTGAAAAACCTTCTTTCTTAAAGGCTTCCAACAAACATCTCCCATTTTATTGGCTCGTATTGAGTGAACCAATTGGTCCATCTCTGAACCAATGAACTGTAACCTGGAAATGGACTTCTTTTACTATCCTAAGATAATTTCACCTAAATATTTTGGGCTATGGAAAAGGACTGGTTGACCCAATGGAAATATAGACTACTATTATACAAAGAGTGCTCCAGGGAGCAGTAACGTCAGCATCACCAGAGAGAAATGCAGAGTCTCGGTCCTACTCCATGCCTACTGAACCAGAAGCTGTGTTTTCACAAGACCCCCAGGTGACTCATCTGCACATTCATGTTTGAGAAGCACTGATTACTCTTACTAAGAAAGGGGAACAAATGCTGAGTGGAAGCAACAGGTAACTGCTACAGAAATTTCCTTGTGATGGTGTTAAATTGATTTTGACAGTGTTTTCCATAGAGAAGATTACAAAATGATTTAAGCAGTTATCATTTATCAGTTTGAATGTTTTCGGTGACAAATAGGAAACCTCCAACTCAACAGTCTTAAAGAATAAGGAAAAAATATCTTACAAACAAAATGTTACACAGTAGAGTAGCTCTCAGGCTTGTTAATTATTTTTAAAACCTTTCCTTGAAGATTCCCAGTGGGCTTCTTCTCACATTTCATTGGCCAGGACTGGCATCCCTGCCCACTTCTAAGCCTGTTTCTACCAAAGGAAGTCTGCATCACTGGCTTGGGCAATTCTAAATGTACCTGTGACTCATGAGAAGGAGAGGACACTCAACCAAATCTGGTCCCCATCAGCGCGGAAGAAAAGGCATTGATACCCAGGGACCAGCCACAGCATCTTTGGTATATTCGTGAAATTTCCTAAGATTGCTACTATTTATGCCAATAATTATTCTAGGATACTTAATTTCTTTTTCATTTCCTGTTATTTTATAGCCCTACCTTAAAATGAATAACTTCATTTGTTTACGTATTGTTTAACACGAAGCAGGAAAAATTTTTAGTGAGAAAAGGTACATAGGCAAACAGCAGGAAAGAGTTTCCATATTCTGACTTCTGATTGAGTGTGACAAAAGGCAACATAAATAAAAAAGACACTTGACAGAATCCTTTACAAAAGAGATCTTATTTGTTTTGTGTTTGGGCAGCACAGCCTCCTTTTCTGAAGCCTGTAGCTGGGGGTCAGACTGTCTGTATCCACCAGGATCACTAAAATTTTTGGCATTGTGCTACTTAAGCCCGGGGGTACGCATTTAAATTGTCATATTTGGTCTGCCTCACGATGACATTCTTCCACAAGCAAAGAAAAAAAATAGAGTCTGTGGTTGTTGTGAAAGAATAAAACGAGATACACTTGCCCGTCACACAAGGAAGTTGGGGGTTTCTTAACACTTAGACGTGTTTTCCTTCATTAAGGCTAAATACCAAATTCATTCTCAGTTTCCTGAGAACAAGGCCCAGTGCTGGGGTGAATTAGAAGGCAGTTAATTATGCCCAATGCTGTGTCAATCCCCTATTGAAGATGTAAGTGCTTGCAAGGAAAGGGTGGACAATCCGGAGCCCCCCAGGGGCTGCAGCCTGTGAATAGATGGCCTCTCTTCAGGGCTCTGTTTAATAAGGGGGCTCTGCAGCAACCCTGGGCCCCCTGCCTTGTGACCCGCCAGTCTGTTGTGGTAGGGGGCAGTGGCTTGTTTTGCGCTGGCTTTATTTGGTTGTTGAATGGATGGTTTCCTCATGATTTCCTTTGTTCCCATTTTATTAGCAATCTTCCCGTGCAGACGAGTTTTGGACAAGTGTGGATGCTGGAAGGAGTTCTATTAAGGATTTCACCGGCTTCAAAATGGTCACGCTGGCACTTCACCAGTCTCCAGTAGGTTTTACCCTTAAGGCCTGGTTGTTTTTGCACATTCTTCTTGGATTTTACAACAGTAAGAGCATTTACCATAAATGAGGTTCACATAGCTGCCAAGACCTGTGTCAGGCCCTCTAAGTGCAACAGCTCATTCAGTGCTTTCAGCCACCCTTTGCCATGGGTAATATTATTTCCATTTACTGCATGAACAACTGAAATTCAGAGAGACTGTGACTTGCTCATGGTCACACAGCAAGTAAATGATAGATCTATAGGTAAAATACAGCTTTAATTTACACTGAAGACTGTGCTCTTTCAGGCCCAAGGGTGAGAGGACCCTTGGCTTCACCCTGTTGTTTGGTTTTATTTATAACACATTTGCAGCCTCCTAAGGAAGAAAGGCACTGGAGGCAGAGCAGAGCCCAGGATTGGAGGCTAAAGGTTTGGAAACCACAGGCTCATGGACTGTCCTTTATGTGGTTTTACTAGTGAAAAACCAGGAAACATGAACTTCGCTTGGGTGCTCCAGGCCCTCAAATTATCATTTGGGGTGGGTCTCCGCTTCTCCAGGATGGAGACCTTTCTTTGTTTATTGCTGTATTCCCAGAAACTAAAAGTGCCTAGCAAATAGATATTTATCATAAGATATTGGCTCTTGAGATTACGGAGACTGAGAAGTCTCATGATCTACAATCTACCTTCGGCAAGTTGGAGACTCAGGAGAACCAGCAGTATAGTTCAGAGGTCTGAGGTTCAGAGAACTGATGGGATAGATTCCAATCTAGACCTGAAGGCCTGAGAAGCAGAAACACCGAGGGCAGGCAGGAGACGATGTCCCAACTCAAGCAGCTAGGCAGGGTTAATTTAATCTCTCCCCAGCCCCGAGCTCCTTCTGTTGTTCTACTCAGGCACTCAGCTGATTGGATGAAGCCCACTCACATTAGGGACGGCCATCTGTTGTACTCAGTCCACCATGTCAAATGCTCATCTCTTTCAAAAAACCCCCCCACACTGAAGGTGAGACACATCCAGAAACAGTATTTCACCAGTATTTAACAGTATTTAAACAGTATTTATCTGGGCATCCCGTGAGCCAGTCAAGTTGACACATAAAATTAAATATCCCAAGCACCAAATGCATCTGAATGGATGGAGAGGAGTGGTGGGGGGTACAGTAAAGCAGCAGGTTCCACTTATTTCTTTATTAAAAAAAATAACCAGAGCATATTATTTTTAATTTGCAGTTCAAATTTTAAATTATTGCTGTGTGACATTGGACTAGCTACTAATCATCTCTGAGTTTTAAAGATAATAATATATGTCATGTGGTTTTATTGGGAGGATTAAATAAAATGAGACAAGGAGTATAGAGTTTAGCACAATTTCTGAATGAGGCAGGATTTTGATAAATGATGCCTATTGTCATCATCATCACAGTATTTTTGCTAATATTGGGAATAGTAATGTCAGGTCTCTTTCTAACAGAATGAGGGGCTTGGCTGTCTAGACAGTTGTGTTTCATGACTCTCAGAAAAGGAGTTTCTTGTCACTTGTTCACATTGCTCTGCAGGAAATGGGCCTGGAATCCTGGCCATGGTGGGCAGGGTATCTATGGATTTCTATTTTCCACACCAATTGCATATTTCACAAGTCTGTTTCCTGGTGGCTGACTGCCCTCCTATTCCTGACCTACCGGAACCATCATCATTTCAAGAAACAGACATAGGAATATTCTCCTTCCAGGTAAGATAGAGCCTAACCAGCATTTTCCCCAAATGAGTATTTTAAAACTAGAGATTTGTATGGCTCATTTAGAACCATTTTACCAGAAAAGGCAGCCGCAGGGAAAATGACTTAAAAGGACATGTGAAAGATGGACTCAGCTTGTCTTCGTGGTAACAGAAATATTGCTATTATTAATATCATGCACTTAAAGAGTGCTGCTTTCCCAAGGAGCTCAAAGCATTGCACATATATTATCTTATTTCTCCTTGCCATATGCAAGGGAGGTAAAAGACAGAAATAGGCAATCTTCAGAAAACAAAACAAAACAAAACAAAACACTGTTTACTGAAGTACCTTTGGGTTGGACTGGAACCAGATCAAATCATCCCCGTTTGGTAGGGAGAGAGATAATGAATCATATTCCTGGGAGCGCCTGACCTCCTGTTGCACTGTGCTGAACACTGGGGGAGGTACACTAGTGGGAGGTGAGAATGTCCCTTGAGTGAGTGACCTGCACCAACACCTCGGGGAGAGACAGTACGCTATGAGTCTCCGGACTTTTCAGCTGCCTTCTGAATTCACAGGTGGTCTGGGGGTTCCATTTCCACTTGGAACTGCACACCCTTCTGAATGAGAGACAGGTCAGTGCCTGCCCCGTGGCATTTTGTTGATCTGACGTCTTGGCTTCTGATCTTGGGTCTTCATGCAATTCTCCAGGTAGAGTCAGGAGTGTTCCCCATTACACAAAACCTTGCCCTCTGAAGGATATTGGACACATGTAGCGTTAGGTAGTAGAAGAGGCACTGGATTGGGCTCTCCTGTTGCATCAGCAAGGGAAGATTCAGTACAGTGTCGCACACCTAAGAAGCAGTCTGTGAGTTCAGGCATTTATTTCACGGTCTACACCTTCTGCCAGAATCTACTGCACACATATCACACTCATGTTCACTCTGAGTGAAATTTGACTCAACAGAGAGCTAGCAGTGAAGGGCTTCAAGCCCACATTAGATAAATGCTATGCTGTGTCTGAATTGGAGCCTGACGAGGTCATCTTTCTCATTTATAGGTGGTGGGAACTTCTGAGGAAGTGAGAGGCTTTGAGGACAAGAAGGACCACTCCAAAGGCTCCCTTGGGACTGTGTGGGGGAGAAAGCTTTACATGTCAGAATCTGACAGACTTGGACTTCCAATTCCAGATCCACGTGTACTTATCCGTAGGTTCTTGGAAAACTCTTTAAATAGTCTGAGTCTCTGCTTCCTCATCTGTAAAACTAGCATCATAACCTATATGAGGGTGCGGTTTTGAGGCTTTGAGACACATGACAGGTTCTTCCTCCTGAAGGGGAACTCAGATAAGACTGTGGGAAACGTATATTGGCTCGAGAAACCTTACCTTTCTGTTTTGCTTCTAGGTTTAGGTAGCTTAGAGCCCTCGGTATTTCCAGGAATAGTAAAATTGAATACATCCCTCTGGGAAAACTCCAGGAAAATGCTGGCATTTCATAACTATTTACTGTGAGAACATTTGTTCATTTGTTTAATTGGTCAGTGAGAGAACAAATACTTAGTAAACTTGTTGGGCACTGGGCTAAATATTACAGATAACATGATGGAAAAAGACCCAATCCCTGCCCTCAAGGAGTGGCAGCTGTTGTATTTGGTTGATTTTCCCCCCAGCTGATGATATTAAAACCCCACGTGGCCTGAGTAGAGTTGCTGAAAGAGCAGTGAAAGGAAACAGCAAATGCTCCTCTGAGTTTACATAGCCCTGGGAGTTGGCAATTCCAACCACAATTACAGTCTTTTCTGTCAAGGTTGACCTTTAAGGAGATTGCCTCAATTATAAAAGGTCAACATCTCCCGGTTCTGGCACAAGCAAGTCCTGAGCTTGGTAATAAAATATAGCCAAATAACCCCATGGAGGTCTCTTACCTCTGCCATCCAGCAATGGCCTGTGGCTGTTAGACTTCTTTGGAACATAGTGGTCATGTAGCTGTCAGATACAAGGTGTGTGCTGGGAAATTTGTATTTACATCTTAATGTCAGTCAGCCTGTGGACTTTTAAATTAGCAATTCAAAATTTGCTTTTATAGCTAGTCATTACTCCTAAATGAATCAATTTCAAGGATTATGCACTTCTCCATACAAAAGTTAAGGTATGTGAGTTAAGGCTATAGTATGTAACCTGGACTCATTCCTCCAGGTATGAGGGCAAGTGGGCAAGAACATGCTGTATAAATTCCTGCTTTTCATCTTGCTGCCTTGACACTTCTGGATTCAAACTCCAAAAAGATAAATTACATCTTTTGATGTAATCTGTAAGGATAATAGTGACTCTTGACCTCACTGTAATGCCCTGCTGTGAAGCTCTACATTTTTGTGGACTGCAAGACTCCATCACTCCAGACCCAAAGAGTAGAAGACAGACCAGGTAGAATATTTTCTTCACAGGGACAAGACGAAGAAGAGTTCACAGAGAACAGTGAGCTGGGTCAGACTCATGGCGAGTCTGTGGAAATGACTTCCCACCTGCACAGTTTCTTCTGTGCACCAAATGCAGCTCTATGTTCACATCAACTCCACAGAGATGTCCTGTGTGTCACCAGACAGGAAAACTGGTCTACTGGGCCAGTGGCACAAAATCAAGCTAGGAACTAACTTTTCTTAATTTTTAAAATTTCATTTTAATTAAGTATTGATTTATTTATTGATATAGGGTCTTGCTCAGTAGCCCAGGCTAGAAGTGCGGTGGCATGATCTCAGCTCACTGCAACCTCTCTCTCCTGGGCTCAAGCGATCCTGCACTTTTTCACATAGCTTAGATTTCCTCATCAGGGGACTGGAATTTCCAACTCTTGTACCCTTGATATTTGAGTTGCTTTTTAAGCTCTAGTTTTCAGTCACTGGAAGATCTTTTGATAAAATACGATTATCGCACTTCTTTGCTTACTCTTAGAATAATGCTGATAGCAGGACACTTTCTGATATGGTGGTTAGATGTTTGCATTGGCTTTTGGATAGTATGTCAGTTGTTAAAATTTGGACTTTTCATAACATAGAAAAGAGCTTCTCACCTCTGGGCCACAAGGTTTATGGAGGAATTGAAATTTCTATAATTATATCCGAACAATTTTAGGCATATACGTTTTTCTGGGGGAAAAGAGCTGATGTTCTTATCAGACACTCAAAGCAGTCAGTGACCTCAATAAATGAAAAACCACCAATCTAAACAAGGTTTCCTTAACTTCGGTAGTTGGTAGGTCAGTGGGAGAGATTAAAGGTCAATTATAATTGGAGATAGAAGCAGTAGGGAAGGTCTGTCTGCAGTAAAAGAAGGTGATTCTCAGACCCCTAGAAAGTGTGAGTATTGTCATCATGGGCCTGGAGCCTGGTTCACATGGAAAGTATTTTGGCTTTTGTGCCTGTATTCTGGCTTCACAATAGACATCATTCCATCGCTCTGTGATGAGTTTTTTATGGAAATACGTTGTCCAAAGAAGCACCTTACTTACTTCATTACACATTAATTATAATTTCATGGGCTTCTTATTGCCAAAAAATAGGAAAGCCTTGCCAATATGAATTGTATTGTATTCTGGCAAGGTGCAGTTTTACTTCTACGGTATCAGAGGAACACCATTTTTGTACCCAGTTTTCTGTGTAAATAGTAATGGAAAGTAAAAAGCATAAAGCCAATGAGGAGAACTATTAGAACCCAAATCATACAACAAAGGCTATGGAGAGAAGAAATGATTCATAAAATGAAAGAGAAGCATCTAAACCCTTCCTAAGTAATAAATTCAGAGAGATTAGAAAATATATTCACAAAACAAGATTCGAATGCCATAAAAAGACACTGAGAGAACAAGAAAAATGAAAAAGCCTCTACTGATTAATATATAATTGCCAAAAGTAACCAAAAAATCAGTAAAAGAATTAAAGTCTATGGTATTTCTGATAAAATAGAAGAAAAAGGCAGAAATGGGAAAAAAAATGCAAAAAAAAGATAAGAGACATAGGGCAAGGAAACATCCAGGGAGTGCATATTGGATTAATAAGCTTCTTAGAAAGAAAGAATTAAGAAAACAAAGGGAAGTAAATAATCAACAGAAAATGTAATTTCCTCAAAGCCGCAATACTGGCACCATCCAATGGAAAAGACTTACAAAGTGCTGATTCCAAATAATAGAAAGAAACCTTCTCTAGACATAGTCTTGTGAATTCAGAATAGCAGGGATAAAGAGAAGACCTGTAAATCTTTCAGGAATTGTTTTCCGAAATCCCTACAAAGGAAAAAGAATGCAACTGGCATCAGTCTTTTCAAAAAGCAAGGTTAGAAGCTAGAAGACAATGAAACAAGAAACTTCAAATTTGATGGAAAATGATATTCAAGCTCAAAGTTTATGTCCACTCAAGTGGGAGTTCAGAATAGAAAGCCTTTTGGACAGTAAGTATTTAGAAAATGTACATCTCATTACTGATTAGTTTGAAATATCAGGTTGAAAAAAGTGGAAGAAAAGGGGCAGTTGAGCAGCTGCCAGAGAGAGTTGCCAAAATTAGGCCACAGCTTTAGACCCGTGGGACACCACTCCCACCTCCATGGAAGGCTGAACATGCAGTTTGTCTCATGGTTGCCACTGGCCTTGGGCACTGGACACCCTAATACCACTGTCTTGGGGTCTACATAAATTCATCACTCTGGCCACTGCTGTCAACCCTACCAGCCAGACTTAACACTTCATGGTGCCCACTTCTTTGAGTCATTAGTTCTTAATTTAAAGTCTTGATAGGCAAATTCTAGGTAACTTGTTCATGGTCTAGACGCAAAGGATATCAGCAAAGTAGACTGGGTCGTTTTGAGCTTTCAGTAGAGGAACTTGGGCTTTGACTCCAAAAGACACACCCTGTGGAAAATTCCCCTACATAAAAAGAGAGTTTGGGTTCTGAGTATAAAACTATTTACAAAGTCTTTGCAAGATAGCTTGGACATGTTTGGTGATATGTTCAAGGCAAAAGCATAAACTGAAATGAAAAAAAATTAGAAACTCCAAGGAAAACAAAAGAAGGAGATTAATGGTCCAACCGTGAAGCAAAGTCAAATGTAAATTGATTTTATAGAATTAATTGAGTATAATGGGAAAACATGCTTTTAGCTTTGATGCTAGAAACTTTTCCTACCAATGAATCAAGGATCCTAAGGTGAGACCTACAAAGAAGGGGTAATTCTGGCATGCTGTTCAATATAGCAATGAACAGCATTTACATGATCATGACAATGTAAACAGGTTTAGGTTTTTGTTTCCAATGTTTACCATCAGTTTATATGAAGTACATTTGCTTGTGATTGCAGAATGGAATGTAAACAACTTTGACAACGCTAATGGATGGGTGATAGGGAGGCATGTAGAGGGTGGAAGGAGAAAAGGTACAGGAAAAGGTAAGATACAAATATATTCATCCTACATTTAAGCCTACATTTGCATGGAGTTGGTTTTTTGTTGTAATTTGTTTTCTATTTTCGTATTGGTACTGCCTGCATTTCAGTTTTTGAAGATATCAGCAAAGATCTGTAACAGAAAACTGTATTTTCAAACTAAGCTCCTTACTTTGACAGAAGTTGTTGAGTTCCATAATTAATTCTTGTCTGTAGATCAATGGATTGCATAAAGGCAGATCAACCTTGACAAGATGGAACAAATACAATCATTAGTGAAGTCCTAACAATGCAGAACAATTGGTTGTGAATTTAGGTCAGTTTATTTGCCTTGAAACACTTTTACTCTATACTATGTCATGCTTGACCAGTCGTTACTGTGTGTTTGACATGTTTTGTAATTGTTTTGTAGGCAATTGGAATCTCTAATATAAAACTTATGTATGTATTTAAGAGATGTGATCGTGCAGAATATGGACGGCATAGTTAACTAGAGGTTTTAACATAATACAGGAAAAAAGGGCATAAGTATAGTAAGATTTTGGAATAGTATCCATGGTTAGAATATGGGAGTTGAATGTACAGGGAGGAGAAGTCGTCTGCTAAAGTATGGGAGTGGAGCAGCGCTGTGTTTCCAGAAGACAAGAAAATCTGCATCTGGATTTCACAGTTCCTTCACAGTGGGAACTTCAGATTTGACAGGCAATGTCACGGGCCCAAGAAGGGGACCTCCTTATGCAGACAGGATGGTACCTGCTTTTTTAATCATCAAAAACTCGACTTCCAACAGACCAGGTTTTTGGGTTACTTCCTCATTTCCATGGATCATTTCTTGTGGCTGTAAGAAAGATACAGCAGCATAGGCATATTTTATTTCATTGGAAGTTAGTAGACTTGTCCTCTTTTCTGGGGTTTCCTTTATATTCAGCAGGGTGAGAGACTTAGGGAGAACTCTAGGTTTGCCTGGTAAGGAATTTACTCCTCTTGCCAATTAGAAAGCACAAAAGAATCCAGTTTCTATAAGCTTCCCAGGAGATGCATATTTATGAGTAAAATGCTTTCTATTACTCCTTCACCTAATGTGTCCTCTTTTCTTCAACGTTAGGTTCAGAATTCTTTTTTAAAATTATTATTATTATTATTATTATATGAGACAGAGTCTCGCTCTGTTGCCCAGGCTGGAGTGCAGTGGTGCAACCCCAACTCACTGCAACCTCTGCCTCCTGGGTTCAAGTGATTATTGTGCCTCGGTCTCCTGAGTAGTTGGGATTACAAGCGTATGCCACCATGCCTGGCTAATTTTTGTATTTTTAGTAGAGACAGGGTTTCTCCATGTTGGCCAGACTGGTCTCAAACTCCGGGCTTCAAGTGATCTGCCTGCTTCGGCTTCCCAAAGTGCTGGGGTTACAGGAGTGAGCCACTGTGCATGGCCTTAGGTTCAGGATTCTTAACAATTTTTGTAAATATTTGAGAAGAATCTCTGAAGACAAATGCTAAGCTTGATGGATAGTTCCAGTGCCTCCAGCTTTAATCTTGTTGCATTCAGGTGAGCACACATTCCCTTGGTCATGAGTTAGGCAGCCATACCCAAAAACAGTCAGGTTAATTTCATATACTCACTCCTGGTCATAATTTTAGTCATCAAAAGACTGTCCTTTATGTTTTTCAAGATTCTTTCTGAAACCTTTGACGAAGGATGCCTCTTAGTTTCTGTTGTTAATGTGGGATAAGTCAAAACATTTGCTCATTCTTATTTGTGAGAAAGGTCATCACTATTATTGCTTCTCACCATACCCTTGACCTCCACCCCATCTGGCCCTTTTTAATTATAGTGTACATGACTTGCCAAGAACAGAGATCTTGGGCTGTCTAAACTGAACTCTTGATCTTTGTCTTCACTGTTCTTTCATCTGTCTTCTGCTCATGAAGACATCTTCATCTTTCCAAATGCTGATGCCAGGAACTTGGAGCAATCCTTGATCTCTATTTTCTCATCACTCACTCTATACAATCTCTTCCAAGTTCTGTAGATTTTATTTTGAGTCCATCCACTATCTAAGTCTATATTCCCTCGAGACTAAGCCATGTACATCTCTTTCCCAAACACCAAAAATAGCCTCACTAGTTTCTTGCTTTCTTTCTTGGACCCTTGTAGTCTATTCTGCACATGATTGTTAGAGTAATCATTTTTGGAAAAACAAAAACAAAAACAAAAACAAAACACAGTTGTCATCCTGTCACTGTTGAGCTTAAAATCTTTCAGTTGGCAGTCAGTATACTTAAAGTACAAATTTCTTGACATGATTTGCAGCAGTTTTTGATGCAGGCCTTGCCTCCAACTCCAACCTCATCTTGGCCCATTCTCCTCCTGACCCCAAGCCCTTTGCTTATATCAGCCTCCTTCCATTTAGTTGAATGTGGCCAAGCTCTTACTTTGAGGCCACCACACACCTAAACAGTTCTTTCTCTCGGTCTTCACCCAGATGATTCCTTCCTGCCTTTCAAATCTTCCTTTCATTACCACTTCCTTAAAAATGTTCCCTGTGATTTCCATGGTATACAAGATCCTCTGGTCATACTACTTGCACTACAGAATTTATCACACTTTGAACTGACAAGTTATTGTATGTGCATGTATGTATATTTGTCTAACATCTATCTTCCCAGTCAAACATGTGTTCCATACAAGAGGGGACTTTATCTCATTTATTTTTCTATTCTCGATAGAATACCTAGCATGTGGTAACTGCAGAAAAAATTGTTGAGTGTTTGAGTGAATGGAGCTTAGCCTATTGAGGGACAATTACTGTATCGTTAGAGCTCTCAAATATGTGGTCCTGAGTTTTGAGTACTCAATTGAGAAGCCACATAAAAATTTGAGGTTTGATTTGACATTAGTGAGGACAAGGGCGAACCCTGCTGCAAACATGCAGAAAAGAAGGGACATGGGCCAATGGGATTAGGGAAAGGCAGAAGTAAGAAAGGATAAAGCAGAGGCCAGGCTAGACTTGCATTTGTCACATCTGTGAACAGCTGCTTGCCTTTAGAGATGTGTTCTTCTATACAACTGTAGTATGAGTCACGTATATGACTTTATATTTTCTAACAGCCACATTATACAATAAGAAACGAATGAAATTGATTTTAATAAATTATTTTAATTTATGCAATATTACAAATGATTACTATTTTAACATGTAATCAATATAGAAAATTAACCAGATATTTTACATTCTTTTTTCATATAAGTCTTTGAGATCTGCTCTGTACTTTACACCCACAGCCCATCTCAATTTAGATCAGCCATATGTCAAGCACCCAATAATCACAATTGGCAGGCTGACGACTACCATATTGGACAGAGCAGGCTTATAGGTTCTTTCTTACATTAGTCTACTTGGTTGCTATGACAAAATAACATAGATTGGGTGGCTTAAGCAACAGACAATTCTTCTCACAGTTATGGAGGCTGGGTAGCACAAGATGAGGGTACCAGTATGGCTGAATTCTTGGTAGGAACCCGCTTCCTGGTGTGCAGACTGCCACGTCTAGTTGTGCTTGGCATGGCAGAAAGAGAGAGAGCACTCTGGTGCCTTCCTCTTCTTATAAGGACATTACTCCCATCATGGGGGGCCCATCCTTGTGACCTCATCTAAACCTAATTACTTCCACCTACCTTAACATTCAGGATTAGGGCTTCAACATAGGAATTTGGACATTTGGTCCATAACTCCTAAAAGGTTTATTGGCACTGACCATGAGCTTGCCCTGATTTTCTCCTAGTGGGATATTATCATGATTCCTTGCAACTTTAATCCTCCTCCAGGCTGAGGGTAGTGGGTAAAGCTCACATGTAAAAAAGGAAGCTTTTGTGTGGCTCCAGATCAAAGAACTACAATGGAATGTTCAGGAGGCCGATTGTACTTAGAACTTTAAACAATCAGAACTTTCAGGAAACAAATGAGATGCTCTCTCTTGCACTTCTTGTCATTAGAAGAGCCAAGTAGCAGCTGATGTCCACTTGGGCCAGGATTCGATAATTCAATGAAGACTTCTATCAGACAATCCCTGAAGTCCCTTTGAATCATGAGGTTCTATAATTGAATTCAACTTGAAACATTTCTCCAACAAAACATACTATTTTTCTTTCTTTTCTTGACCTTCATTTAGAAAGCATTAGCAAATGCTTTAGAAAGTATTTTATTTTCAGAGCAAACAAGTTTTCATCTATAGCTACACATACATAGAGAATTGGAGAACTTAGGCAACTACTCCAATAATTTTAGAGAAAAAATAGTGAAAACATTTGAGGCAAGCGATATCCCTTTAACCGCTTGTTTCCAGACTGCAGTTTTGTTAGTATGAACTAGGCCTACATGAGATTTTTCCCTCCAAAGCATGTTAGACTTATTTACAATCTGTATAATGTATGTTAGAGATGGCAGCTTATTTTAATTTTTATTTTATTGTTACTATTATTATTTTTAGAGACAAGATTTTGCTCTGTTGCCCAGGCTGTAGTGCAGTGGCACAAACATAGAGCACTACAGCCTCAAACTCCTCGGCTCAAGCAATCCTCCCACCTCAGCCTCCTGAGTAGTTAGGACTACAGGCCCTCGTCACCACACCCAGCTCAGCAGCTTGTTTTTAAAATGAAATCATAATTACACAATTGTATATGAAATTATGTAATATTTACAAATAGACCAATTTTCTATACTGCATAATGCAGTCAACCTGGTAAATACTGACTTACTATAGCAACGTCTCATATTGTTAAATCTGTACATTTTACTTTCTGTTTGTTGCCAGGAATGGCTTTGTGAGGTCTAAGCCTGTTTGATGCTAAGCTCTTGCCTTCCTAATTCTGAGAAGACAGAACTCAGTCCAGCTAGACAAATAGTAATTCTATTGCTTTTAACCCAGGAGACAAAATATTAACATTTTTTTTTTGAAAATAGAAGAATACAAAGAAGTTGATAATATGGAGAAGAGTGAATTTTGCAATCACAAGCAGTCCATATTTTTATTTTTTAAAGGACTAAGGGTTAAAGTTGTTTCTAGAAATCTGCAAATTTTTTTTTTCCTTTTTTTTTTTTTTTTTTGAGACAGAGTCTCGCTCTGTCACCCAGGCTGGAGTGCAGTGGCGCAATCTCAGCTCACTGCAAGCTTCACTTCCTGGGTTCACACCATTCTCCTGCCTCAGCCTCCCGAGTAGCTGGGACTACAGGTGTGTGCCGCCACACCCGGCTAATTTTTTGTATTTTTTTAGTAGAGACGGCGTTTCACCGTGTTAGCCAGGATAGTCTCGATCTCCTGACCTCGTGATCTGCCCACCTTGGCCTCCCAAAGTGCTGGGATTACAGGTGTGAGCCACCACGCGAGGCCAAATTTTCTATATTATTTTCAGTGTGCAAGTGCTTCCTGTAATTGTGGAGAGTCTGTTATTAACTCTACCAACTCAGATATATTCTCCATGTGTTCCTCAATCCTTATGCCCTGACTCCTGCCCCATATGCACACACTGCTCCCCCCCACACACAGGTGTGTCTTCCTGTGTGCACACACACTCACATATACACAAATATGCAGCAATAGGAGTCTATTCTGTTAAGTCAGAAAATTTTCTCTCTCTGTTCTCAGGTGAGGTAACAGAATGCCTTTGTTCTTTTTATATCTTCCTAAGTTCTTTGTATCGTATCAGTTACCAGAGTCCTCTAAGACTAAGTTCAAAGCCTTTAGCTCTATGCCCAAAGAGTAGTTTAAAGCCATGGAAGAATCTATCCTTGTCTTATTTAGAAAGGATTTCTCTCAGATGAAAATGGAGGGCTCTTTCTTTCTTTAACTTTATTGTTTAATACACTCGCTCATGCATGTAAGCATTGATTCATCCAGTAAATGTTATTTCTGCACACCTACTTTATGCCAGCCTATGAGGAGAGTAAACCCCATACTATGTCCTTACTTAGCTCACAAAGCAGCAAGGGATACATTCATCAAAACACTAACTTCATGACAACATGACAAATTAGGTAGTGGACAAGTGTGCTCAGTGTCAGGGGTGGGCGTGCTGAAGAGGGAGTGACGAGCTCTGCCTGCCTCCCAGAAGAGATGGTATTTGAGCCAGGCCTTCAGGAATGCTGTGCACTTCTAGAACTTGGCAGAGGGTGAGGGGCTACAGCCTAGGAGAGGGAACAAAGAAGGAAAGCACAGAGAATGTGTGGGAGCGACAGGTGGTATGAAGTGACTGGAGCTGAACTCAAGGTTGCAAAAGCCAAGAGTGGGCAGGTTGTGAGGAACATAAGGGCTGGGTCTGTCCTGGGAATTTGCCTACTTCTTTCTTGACCTTCAGGATATTTTTAAATTCTAAGTATAAAGATGGAGATTAGAAAGTCTTCTGCAATGTTGGATTAGAAAATATGAGAAACAATCAGGCTACATTTTGGTGGTGGTAGCCACAATAATGACGACCTCCTCCTCCTCCTCTTTCTCTTTCTCCTCCTCCTCCTCCTCTTCCTTCTCCTCCTCCTCCTCCTTCTCTTTCCTCCTCTTCTTCTTCCCCTACTCCTTCTTCTCCTCAATTATCTTCCTCCTCCTTGTCCTCCTTCTCCTGTTATAAAATAGTAGGAATGCATGATTTTGTTGTAATTTTGCAAACAATGGTGCATAGAATGCCTGGACATGGGGAAATTTGGGTGCCACTCTGTACTAGTTTTCTATTCAGAAACAAGATGCAGTTATCTCATACACATAAAATGTTAATGAGTTGAGGCTCTGTGCCCACTGTGAACTACCCATGGCCTGGATCTGCTGTGGAGAACTCTGGAGATTGCTGGGTAGAATGTCAGAATTCAAGTGCCCTCAAAGCCCTATTGTGACCAAATGGCTCTTGGTATGAATAGGGATGTTCACACTCAGGCCTGTGACCACAAAGTAGCCAGCCCACCATCCCTAGATGATTTTGCAGTCTTTGCACACCAGAATGGCCATAGGCTTGTTTTCTTCTGGACTAAGCCTGCAGATCCTATGAGCGAGTAGAAAAATCTAATGTGAAAATATGTGCCTTGCACAGGTTGTGATATCCAAAAAGTTACCACAGGGGAAAACGACTAATTAACCTTGTTGAGTCTGGAGAGCCAGTACTTAGATCCTAAGAGCCAAGACCATGTTAGTTTGCCAGGCAGGTTAGACTAATCAGAGTTGGCCAGGATACTTTGCGCATTCAGACACAGCCTGGATCCCCACAATAGTTTCTTGGCCTGACTTTCGAAAAGCATTCCCTGTACATAGGGTTACTTCTGAACCTCCATTGTTGACCTAAGCAGGTTACTACTCCAGCCTCTAAAGGACCAGTGCAGCAGACATCCAGCCTTGCAAGCTCACAGTCATAAACATTTTTCTGAGCTCACATAAGCCCATCCCAGAAACACCTTCATGCATTTCATAAAAGGATATAAAGGATCAATGAATTGAATTTTGGCAAACCTAAGCTTCTTATACTTTAACTATTTTCTCTAAACTCTGTCTCAGCTTTCTGCATTCATCTATGACAACTCTTCATCTATCATCAGATTTCTCATTATTGATCCCCACTCCACCCCTACCACTCAAACAAGTTTGTTACTTTCTCTGTATGTGCTCAATCAACTTCTTTTTTCTTACCTAAATTTATCTCCCTCCAGCTCTTGTGGCTCTGGCTTACTTTTTATATTCTCCATAACACTTTCCCCAGTAACCTCTAGAAAACACAAATATCTTCCCTTTTTTCATTTGCATTTTAGTAAATATTTATTGAATGTATATTTTATGTCATTATTATGTGCTATGAAGAATATAAGGGCAAGTTAGGATATTTATGCTCAAAGAGCTTATGGTTTAAAGAAAAAACTAGTTAGATAGACAAGGGAAAAGGTGACTAACAGTGACTAGAGGGATGAGACTGCAAAAGAAATTGCATTTGAACAGAGCCTTGGTGAATGTGAATTATCGTTGATTTCTGACTGTGTTTACCACATGTTGTATCTTGTACTATGGCATGTAATTACACCTAATGTGACCATCCTTTAAAACATACAATTTATTTCATGCCCAATTTTGTCAACTGTGGGTGGGATTGGTCTCCCTGGAAGAGAGTAAACTCCTTTAGTGCAAGCCCTGTCATCTTTTTCTCTTGTATTCTTCAGGCATACGTCCTGTGCTTCATTAGTCCTAGCTGGATCATGGACATATTACCATCATTACAAATATCAATAGCTTGTGATTACTTCAAACAATCTGAAGTTGAAGGACCCCAGATATCCTTTAAAACAGGGTGTGTTGTACAGAATTATAATAGTCTTGGTAATGACTGAGGTCAGGAAACTTTGGCTTCCTGATTGATGATTTCCCCCAGGAGTTTTTATAGCCAATCTTCTTGCTTGTTGGAATGGCTGGGAAGTAGGGATTACCATTTGTGAGCAACCCAAATAGTGATGCATTTCAAAATACTGCTGTCCTTCTTAAAGCTACTGTACCACTAGAGTCTGCCTAATGCCTCCAAAGGATCCTCTACAGGGGCCTCATTAGAAACATTGAGATCTTGAAACCTAAATTTAGAACTAAAGTAATCTGATGTTGGTGGCCACATATCAATCTCTCCTAGAGCACAGTTAACTCTGCCATATGGCCTAGCATAATCAAAGAGGAGGAGCCTTCACACCAAGCTGATAGGGCCCACATGGGAAATGTTGGCCTTTCATTTCTGTTTTTCCCCATAAACTCGGTATTTAAAAAATGCTTGTACTGTTACCTGGTGGCAGTTCATGGCCTTAGGAAACTCTGGTTTCTTGATTGATGATTTTCCCCAGGAGTTTTTATAGCCAATCTTCTTGCTGGTTGGAATTGCTGGGAAGTAGGGATTACCATTTGTGAGCAACCCAATACACGAGGCAGTGACTTCACATTTGGGGTGTCAGGGTTACCCATTACTTTCCTGCTGGAAGCAACATTCTTCTCAGGTGGTTCCGTTCCTGTGTCACCTCCTTCAAGCTTTAGAAGTCAGCAAAGCCAAAATATTGGTTTATCAGACATCAACATATGCTTATTCCTCCTGCCTCTCCCCCTTACCCAAGAAGACAGAATCGAGGGCTAACCACTTGAATGTCTCTGTGTGGCACTGCTTTCAAGATTTCAGCTATCACAGTCATGCAGCAATACCTTTTGGATCAGGAAAGCCTCACTGTCTAAGGACTTGATTTTCTGGACTGTTAGCTTGTGTTCAAGGATGTTAGTTTCCCAAGCATGGCACTTAGCAGTTTTAGGAAATGCTGATACAACTGTAGCAATTTTCCCCAATTTGTTCCTGACGAAGAAGTCTCTTCAAAATTGAGTTGGCTTCTTTTCTTTTATTCAAAAATGCTGGTAAACACAATTAGCCTCATTAACCTCAGTTTCTGTTTCATAACCGAAAATTAGCCTACAATCACTGGTTTGCTGGAAAGCACAGTTGTAATTAGTCTTTAACTGACTGATATGAAAAATCTGTCTCTTCTTTAATTTCTCTGACATCTCAGTGAATATGAAAACATGTCTGAACTCTCCCACATTGGCACTGGGGACAGGAATAAAAATAAATCAGAGATTTAAATCAAGGATCTCAAGCTGAGACATGAAAACCGATATTCTTGTACGTAGAAATTGGAGACAAGGGGGCGTTCGTTGGGGAGGTGATAAGCAGAAGGTAGAAACTATGAAGTCTATTCTCAACACCATTTCTAACATGTCCAAAGGAGGTTACTGGGACACTGACTTCTATAGGCAAAGTTAAATGATGGTCTGTAAAAAAAAAGACAGGGAAAAAAGTACTTGCTCTCTTGGCACAGGTGAAAAATCACTATCTCAGCCCTTGAAATCAATTTTGTTGACCGGCTTTAACAACAATGCCTTTTTTGTGAGCAAGATAAGAAAGTCACATTTCCTGAGCAATCTTGACATGTGCGTCGTTCTCAGGCTAGCACTTAAAGATGCGACTTTTAGGTCTTGTGACCAGAAGAGCTGAGATCATGAGTTTAATCAAGAAACCCTATGGTCATCATTCCTCCAGTGGCTGGTACCCCCAGAGAAAATGTCCAGTGCAGGAAAGATGAGGATGTTCATTTCCTTTAGCTCAACTGTTAATCTGCTAAGGCAAAGAGAAAGTAATATGAAGTAGTTCAACTAGGTGTTTAGGTCTGAGTTTAACAGAGTGTGGCCTGGGGAGCCATGCAGTGACTGGTGTCCATTTGGTGAAGTTCATAAATCTGGGTTAGTCACTGAGTAGTCTTAGTCCATTCAGGCTGCTATAATAGAATATCATAGACTGGGGAGCTTATAAACAGCCTATGATATTCTATTACAGCAGCCTGAATGGACTAAGACAAAGATCAAGGCAGATTTGGTGTCTAGGGAGGGCCTGCTTCTTAGTTCCTAGATGGCAGTCTCCTTGCGCAGTTCTTGCTCAAACATGGTGGAAGGGGTGAGGGAGCTCTCTGGGATCCCTTTTATGAGAGCACTAACCCCAATCATGAAGGCCCTGCCTTCTTGCTCTAATCACCTTTACAAAGACCCCACCTCCTACTACTGTCATCTTGGGCTTAGGATTTCAACACATGAATTTTGGGAAGATGCAAGCATTCAACTTACAGCACTGAGATGGCTAATTAAGCATGCACACTGAAGTGTGCCCTTTCACACCCTCTGCTCTTAGAAAGATGGCATGATAGGGATGAATATCTCAAGTATGAGAGTCCTTAACGCAGACATAATCCCTTTCTTTGCCACTTCATCCCCTCCCACACTGCTTTGTTCTCTTAACTCTCAGTGAAAGGTTTTAATTTCCAAGTTGTTTCTCTATAGATTTGGATGGTGATCCCTGACATGCACCCCCTCAAGGCCTCTGAACTGCCTCACTGTCAGTGTGGACTCTGGTTTGAGGGCTGTGAAATTGAGTCGAGTCGTTCTGTCTCGGTGCCCAAACTGCAAATGAGACATCTTATAATTCAAATTGAAGTTCTCCTGCGTCATTCCCTGCACCTCTTATCAAGCCTCATAAGAGTGAAATAAAATAGTCACTAAATCAGAAAACAATCCAGGGCAGTAAAATAGCTTTTATTAGGCACAAAAGGCATTAGGTACAAATAAAATAATGAGGGAAGACATTAATATTACTTCCTCTGTGCTTGTTGGAGAAAGTGGTGTGTGACACTTGACTGAGTAGCAATACCTATGAAGCATCTTTCTTTCTCTCTTCAGCATTGTTTATATCAGAGGTTCTGTCTATGCAATAGCCAGGTTGGGAATAGCCATACAGTTGGGCAAGGAAACTGGATCTAATTATTCAGAGTCCCCGATGGAAGTGTCTGAGTTCTGTTTTAAGAGAATTCTGTTTTAAGAATTCCCAGGAATGTGCCATTTAGGAACCACTGTATTCCAAAGAATGACACAGAGACTTTTACTTGGAGAAACATGTTTGTGCTTAGTTGTCCCCCACTGTGCTCCGCTTTCTCTGGCCTTACAGCCATATGCTTTCTCCATTTTATTTTCTGTTTATTTCAAACAAGCATCGCTCATCCTACACAGAGAAGAAAGAGCATGGGGGTGGTTATTCTGATAAGACATTCAGGGATAGAGAATGCTCTTTTCCCCTGGCATTCATTTCTTGTGTGTTTCTTTTGAGTAATTAAACACAGAAAGGTCACCTAGCATCCTGGCAATAACAGGAAATGGGAGGGGGGAACGTAAAGTAAAAGCAAACAATCAATATGAGGAAGTCAACACTGTGTTTTTGTTTTCCTTCCAGTTTCTCTAAAAAGGGTTTAGCTATGTATCGATTATTCATATGCCACCTACTTCCCCAAAGATTTTTGAGGCAGTCCAATTTGATAGCACCTCAGTAACACCTGCAAGTTCCTAGATTTAATTTCTTGGCAGAACAACAAGCCGATACAAAAATCTGATTTGAATGCTTCTAAATTTCAGTGAAATAAAAAATTGGTCTCAGCTAAAACACCTGTATTCACTCGTTCCAGTTCTCCGTTCCACCATCCAATCATGTTATTTTCATTTCAAGAAACTATTTCCTTTCTTGCCCTGCTCAGAAGCATGTGTTAAAACAGGAGCAATTACAAGATTTGACTCTTTCCATTTCTTGCACTTATTGGCCCAGTCCAGTGAGGAGTGCAATCTGTATCTCCATAGCCCCAGCACTTAGGGGGCCCAGTGTCAGAACGAACCCTCTTTCAATAGAGCAGCTTATCTAGAGAATGACCACTCTCTGGATCACTTCCTCTACTTGATACCATGATAGGAGTCATTTTCAAATACTGAACACTTTTCATTAAACTGGGTTGTTGCCATTCTGTGAAAATACCTTCAGCTTTCTCACTCTATGGTATTATTGATGTTATTTTGGCCTGGACCTCTATTTAAACTCCCTGATACAATCTTCCTCATTCTTCATGGCTTTGCTCAAAGATGCTTGTCTCATCAAGCCTTGGGTATCGGTTATCAATTGTCGCAATAAAGCTGCATAACAAATAACCACGTTTTAATAACATACAGCAATTAACATTTATTTATTTATTTTTTGCCTACAAGGTAACTGCATGGTTCTTACGATCTCAGTTGGTTTCACCCATGGATCTGAAGACAGCTGTGTGATGGCAGGAAGGTCTCTTGATCTTGGCTTGGCTCTCTCACATGTAAGGGGTTGGTTGGCTGTGAGGTGGCCTAGGATGGCCTTAGCTGGGACGACTATGCTTTTTTCACATGACCTGTCATCCTGTAGTGGGTTAACTTAGGATCGGTCTCATGGTGGAGACAGGTTTGTGAAAGAAGGAATGGCCTTGCCATTTCCTTGAGGCTTAGGCTGACAGGTGGCACACCATCACTTCTGCTGCATTCTGTGGCCCAAAGCAAGTCACAAGGCCAACTCAAGGCTTAGGGAATTTGACTCTACCATTCTATGGGAGAAACTGCAAAGTTACATCACAAAGGGTGGGGAGAAATGAATAAAAACTTGGAAAAATGTTTGCAATCATTCTACTACAACTTTTGTGATTACCTGTCTGGAGTAGTTTTCTGTTGTCCTTCATTTTTACTTTTTTTGAAAGCAATTTAAAAATAGGATGTCATTTGGGCCCTTGTTTTATCTCCATCTATGACTCCTTTAAAATCAGAGGCTGTGATTCATTTATTGTTTGGTCCTCAAGTTGCTTAATGCAGTTAAACAGGCATATGTCAGATTAGAAACATTCTAAAAATAAGGCAAAATAGAAAACATAAGCACACAGAATTTAAAATCTGGAGTAACTTCAAAAGTTTATCTAGTGCATTACCCTGTGTTGCAGTAAGTAAGCCACCCAAAATGAAAGGCCAACAACAAAAAAATTGCCTCAAAATGCAAAGAAGGTCCTTCTCTAATCAATGCTGATTGCAAAGCAAACACTATTCATGCACACCAATACTCCAACTTTAATTTTTAAATTTCTTAGCAGACAGGGAAAAGCCATTTTTCTGTCTTCATCTTAGCCTTCACTGTCTGCCTTCCTCTTCTCACTGTGATTCAGCTACACACTTCATCAGTGACAATGACATCTGCTTAGCGTTCAAAGATTGGAACAGTGCCTGAGCACCAAGAATAGTGCTTTGCTCAGTAACTGCTTGTTGAGAACAGAGATGCAGGAGGGAATTCCTTCCACCTTAGTGTCTCGTGGTCCTGTCTAATAAAGGATTTTCCTGGAGGGCCACCATGTGATCCTGCAAAGGATTTTGGCTTCTCTGATGTCTTTTCTCATCTCCCTTCCATCCATGGCTCCCCAAGAAGTCAGTCCACCTCAGAACTTCAGAGCAGGCTGAGGCACCATCTGCTCAGCAGCTTCCATCCAGTCTTTTGGTCAGAGCTGTATTTTAGGACAACAAAGCCAGTCCAGTCTAAGGAGCGAATTCTGCTCCGAAAGAGAAAGGGAAGATTGGGTTCTCTATTGCTTCATTCATGTTGAGAGCTCTCCACTTTACTGAGTGAATTCAATTAATATTTTAGGTTTTTAATGAAACTTGTTCTCACAGTGGCTTTTCTTGTCACCATTTATTTGAGTCCTGCATTTCTAGAAGTTTTGTAATCAGTATATGCCAGCATGGTTCTCCAGATTTGGTTTAACTCCCCTGTCAAATCACTGAGAAAGAAGAGGCTGATTTTGTTTCACTTGGAAAACAGTTTTTAAGGAAAGACACATTTAGCCTATAATCCTGTGCCCTTTATTGTTATAGTCTAGTATGTTCTTAACCTCAGATTATAATACAGTGTATCTTTCAGATTCATCCTGAATGATTTTCTTTGCATCATTCGCTTATCATGCTATGACGATGGCTTTGTGACTTTAGGACAATCTGATCTCTAGTTCCGTGTAGTCATTTAACCTCAATTTCCAGTGTTTCCCCATTAACAAGGTAGTCTAACTGATAGCCCTGACAGCCTCCTTGCTTCTCAGGATGGTCAACTCTTCTCCATGACTGTCAAGATTCTGTCTTTCCTAAATTTGAGCCTTCCCTGAAAGTCTTTTTTATCAGAAGGGCATAGCTTTTTATTTTGCCTTTACAAAAAGGAAAAAAAAAACTTTCTCTACAAAATCATTTATTTTCTTCTCTGTAGTCAGAGTCTATTTGAAAATTCATAAAGTACTCTCTTAAGAGTGGCTAGAAATGGGTACGAGACCCGCAGATTTATAGCCTGCTTCAGCCAGACAGATTGGGTTTCACATAATCCTTTTGAATAAAAGAGATCAAACCCCAACTCTACTTCAGGCAAAAACGGAGAGGGACAGTCGGATGCAGGGACCTGATCATCATCAGGTATCCCCCCCTCCCAGATAAATATAAATACATAGAATAGGCTGAACTCAGTACAGATGAAGTAGGAAGAAGCTTTATTCTTCTTCATCACTCTCTTGCAAAACCGCTCTGTTGACAGTTATCCCCTCTAGTCAAATCTTCTGCAGGATCCAGAGCTTTTGCTATTCCTTTCAAGTAATAAAATGTCCAGCTCAGCCTAATAACAAAACCCTAAACCTTCATCCAAATTAAAATGTTTCCCCATCTCGAGCTGAAACACGTACAAGGGCAGGGAGGGCATGCAGTTCTTTTTGTCTTCCTCTTCCCCCTCCTCCTCCTTGAAAGGACTGAGCCCAAGGAGCAAAGACTGTAACAGGAAAAAGTGCACCATGCCCTTGGTCCCTAGGGTTTGTATTTTCTGAGTGTGGCCAATGTGAATGTACTGATTCTTTTGCTTGTAGGATATGTCTGTGGTTTCCTCAGGTACTTTTCCCATGAGGCCTCTGACTACAATTCCCTGAAGTGCTGTCTCCCACTGGACACTGACAGCACCCCATCAACCCAAGGCTTTCAGGAGTCCAGGCTGCACCGTCCACTCCTGAGTAGAGCCAGGAACTGGGGCAAGGAGTTGGTGGAGCCGGGGGCACATGGCACATGGTCTAACACTCTCCTCACTTTCAGACCATGCTCCTGGAACCCAATCTCCTGCCCAGTGTTCCTGAACCTGCTTCTAAGGCTTGAGCAAGCTTCTCCCTGTGTCCCTCTTCCCGAAGGCAGACTGCTTCTGGTGTCCATTCGCCTGATCCAGTGGGTGGCTCTTTGTGGGCATGGAATGGAGCTTAGACATGCAGTGGGGGTAGCTACAAGTGTTGTCATAATGAGGGATGGAGTCAGCTGGGGGAGAAGAGGAGAAGAACTACATGGCTCTTCATCATGGCCAAGAGACCAAAAATGAAGAGCTTGGGCTCTCTGCACATCACTTTCTAGTATAGGATACAGTGATGACTGAAGAGTCTAAATGCAAACCTAGATTTCAAGATACTGATGAAGGCATATCTGTCAAGATAAGGGGATGGAACCCATTTTACTTATGTTAATTAGCTTTATGTATAAATTTTATTTATTTATTTATTTTTATATAGAGATGGGATCTCACCATATTGCCCAGGCTGGTCTTGAACTCCTGGGCTCAGGCAATCTTCCTGCCTTGGCCTCCCAAAGTGCTGGGTTTACAGGCATGAGCCACTGTGCCAGGCCCAATTTTTAATGTTTAGAGTTATATACTGTGGGCCTCAAGGCCTCAAAATTGTTAGGGGCAGATAGCATATAGAGCCTGTTGGGTTATGTCGCCCTACAGTATTTATCTGTATAGTTCCTGCAAGATGACCTAGTCTGGCTCCTTTCTCTAGAGTCCTTATCTGGACCACAAGAAATACTCATTTACCTACCTTTGGTGGAGACACATCCATCTCCTATGCAGGCCTCTTCTCTCTTTCTTCTGCCCCCTTAGGCTGATGGAGCATTCAGAAGTTTTTAGGTGTAGGTTAGGTGCCATCCTCTTCATCTCTCAAATTCCAGAGGACGTATATCAGATTTTCTGAGTGGGTCCTTTCAAGCCCTTCTCACTTAGCTGAAAAAGAGGGGGGTGTACCTCTGTCCTCAGAGAGGAGGTTATGAGGGAATATATGGCACATAAACTGTCTCTCAAAATATCTGTACTAGCACTTTTACAGCTTCATTGAAGCATAATTGATGTACAAAACAACTGCACATACTTAAGATGTATAATTTGACGGATTTATCATACACAAACACACATGACCAAAACTACAATCATGATAACGACATATCCATCACACCAAAAGTTTTCTCATGCCACTCTGTGCTCCATGCCTCCCTGACCCCTGTCCTTGGGCAACCACTGATCTGCTTCCTCACTTTGTGTTTCCTAGATTTTTGTGTCAATGAAATCAGTCTGGTTTGCTTTTCTGTTTTTCGGGGGTGGGAGGGTTGACTTGTCTTCTTTCATTTAGAATAATTATTTTGAGATTCGTCCAGGTTATTTCGTGTTTGGAAAGTTTGTACCTTTCTACTGCTGAGTAGTATTCCATTGTACGGGTGATGGGTGTACCACACTTACATTTAGGTTGCTTCCAGGTTGAGGTTATTACATATAAAGCCGCTGTCAGAATTCACATACAAGTCTTTGTGTGAACATATGCTTTCATTTCTTCTGGATGAATACCTAGAGATGGAATGGTTGGGTTGCATGATGCCTATATAGTTAACATCTTAAGAAATTGCTGAACTGTTTTCCAAAGTGGTCGTACTGTTTCACATCCCTTCCATCAGTGTTTAGGAGTCCCAGATGCTGCACATCGTCACCAGCACTTTAACTTGAGTTGCTCTAGTGGGTGTGTAGTGGTGGCTCATTAAGGCACTACAACTTTTGGAACCCTCAATGCATTATTCGCCTTCCTCCCTATACAACTTATATTTGGCAAAATGTGTTTTAAATCTCCTGAGCTGAGGAACTCAATAAAATGGGGTTGGAGGAGGGTTTCTGACATCTGTTTTATTAAAATTGAGCCTTGGGGTCTCTAGTGAAACTTAGAGAAATAGGGGAAGTAACCCCTCACTTCCTACTGATCTTGCTGAGAATGTATAATGTAATACACCTGAGTGGGCATACAAATTCATTCACCCCTACCAGCTGATATGGTTTGGCTCTGTGTCCCCACCCAAACCTCATCTTGAATTATAATCCCCATAATTCCCTTGTGTCGAAGGAGGGACCTGGTGGGAGGTAATTGGACTATGGGGGTGGTTTCCCCCATGCTGTTCTTGTGATAGTGAGTTCTCACAAGGTCTGATGGTTTTACATGTTTGACAGTTCATCCTTTACATGCTCGCTTTCTCTTGCTTGCTGCCATGTAAGACATGCCTGCTTCCCCTTCTGCCATGATTGTAAGCTTCCTGGGACCTCCCCAGCCATGTGGAACTCTGAGCCAAGTAAACCTCTTTCCTTTATAAATTACCCAGTCTCAGGTAGTTCTTTACAGCAGTATGAAAATGGACTGATACACCAGCTTTCTCTGCCAAACTGGAACCCTGATTATCACCAGCAACTATTCTCATTTTCCCAGATTCTCCAACAAGAAGAGGCTTTATTCCCTTAGCTCTAATCTGAAAACATTCAAGGCAGGACTGTGATTGCCCTTGTTTAGGTTACATTCTCATCCTTGATGTCTTAGTTTGGTTCTCCCCCAAAGCAGATTATGATATAAGGGTTTGAATGCAAGTCGTTAATTTGGGAGCATTGTCCCAGAGAGCACTGTGAAGCAGTGGAGCGGTGAGGCAGGAAGAGGATCAGTACAGAATTTGGTAATGACATTGGCATCCACAGCTCAACCATGCTGAGGACCCTCTGAGTCTGTGAGAAGTACATCTCAGAATTGCCCCCAGCGGAGGGTGTAGACACTGGGCTATTAAGCCATCATCTTCCATTCTCACTGGTTGAACGTTTCTCTCTAGGGACACTACCGCTCAAGCATTCCGCTGCCTGGGCACTGTGGCTGGACCTGTTCTGCAGCCAGACTCTTGCTTAGGCAGGGACTACAGCAGGCAGTCAGTGTGAAGGGCAACTGTCTGCAGGAGTCTTTGGAGTAGGCTGAGCAGTTGCAGGTGGGCTACCACTAGCGATGCTACATCTGGATATCCCAGTAGTATGACTTCCAGCCTAAGCTAGGACCACCTGACTCAAGTGGGTGGAGGGGGAAAGAGACCAGGGAAATGCATTTCACAGAAGAATGTGTAGGAGTTGTTCTGGGTACTTTCATTGGTATCTTCTAGGAGTTTTACAGGAACCATTTATGGTGGTAAATTGCTGATTAAAATCTTTGCAAGTTTGTTTCAAAATGTTTTAAAATGAAATCCTAAAAGGTAGCCTTAATGTAACTGTTTACTCCATAATTATTTATTCCTGGTACTCTCCCAGAGATCTCAACTAATAATAGACTCTTCCCTTTTTTCTTTATTTGCTTTTATCCTTTGGGGGGAAACTTTCAATCTTCAGATAGTGACAAAAAACGTATTGAGCAACTACCATGTGACTGGCTCTTGTATCAGGTACTAAGGATGCTAAGACGAATGCCCTCAGGCTGTGGAGGTAAATTCTGTGTGTCTTCCCACCAGTCAGATCAGAAGACTGAGGTTCCCGACTAGGAATGTCAGATGAGACTTTCCCTCTTTCTTCTTACTTCCTCTGATTCCAGAATGATGTTTTGAGCACAGCATGTTCATCTCTTTACAGAGTAAGAACAGCTTCTTGTCTTTAGGATGCAATTTTAAAGAGAAGTGTCGCTATTTTTTCCCTGCCAATTTTGAACACTAGGCTATGATTTCTCCAAATTTGATGCTTTATCACATTCCAGGTAGTATAATCTTTATATTATCAACATGTGCACTCCCTTGCTTTTTCTAGCTGTGCTTTTTTTTTTCTTCCTGGAATTTATATTTCTGTCTCCCATCTGCCAGCCTTTCCCATAAACTCTCAGGCACAGAATTTATTTCAGTTTTCTGTAATCTCACTTTCTAACACCAATAAATAATCCACCTATCTCTGAGGCCCTGCTGACCTTTTGCTTCTTATCAGCTTGATATATTTTTACTTTTTGTCTTTCGTTTTTACATATTTTCGCTTTGGTTCTCTGATCTGGCCTGCTTTCCCCCAGTTTTATACCCTGGCTATCTGGTGGTGGCCTCCCAGCCCTTACCTTGTCCTTCTTTTCCTTTGCAGGGATCCCCAGCTGCAAGCTCTTACACTACCCACTGATGTGTCCTCTGTGCTCCTGCTTTTCTCACTAGGGCTGCTGTCTGCTTAGCGGTTTGGATTGCAGCTTCTCTTGGACTCTGGTTCATTCGCCTGCTGTGCCCTTCTCCTCTTGCTTCCCTGGCCTGTACTCACTGAATTCCCTTATCTTATCTGACTCTTCCAAATGGGGAATTTGCAGAAATTGGAAAGCATCTTTACCCAGCCAGCAAGACTGTTAGTGCCCATCACCCACTCACTGCAATGGAACAGTGGAAGTTCACAAGAGGGTTGATTTTGTTGGGTGATACTGTGAGAAATGCTGACGATGCCTCAAGGCCTCTCTTCTGGCACAGTGCCCCCCTCTGCTCCACTGGACCCTCCCTCCTCTAGTGGCTGCTGTGAACCTATTGTGCCGTGCTAAGAGATTTGTTTAATATTTTATTTTGACAGTTCCAAATTAGAGAAAAGTTGCAAAAAGTGTACAAAACCCTCCCATGTGCTCTTGTTCCTTAGTCTTCCCTGACCTCCATGACCCTGACATTTTTGAAGATTGTAGACTAGTCATTTTGTTGAATGTTCTTCAATTTGAATTTTCCAAAGTTTCCTCATGATTAGACATCAATGACATGTTTTGGCCGGGCGCGGTGGCTCAAGCTTGTAATCCCAGCACTTTGGGAGGCCGAGACGGGCGGATCACGAGGTCAGGCGATCGAGACCATCCTGGCTAACACGATGAAACCCCGTCTCTACTAAAAGATACAAAAAACTAGCCGGGCGTGGTGGCGGGCGCCTGTAGTCCCAGCTACTCCGGAGGCTGAGGCAGGAGAATGGCGTGAACCCGGGAGGCGGAGCTTGCAGTGAGCCGAGATCGGGCCACTGCAATCCAGCCTGGGCGACAGAGCGAGACTCCGTCTCAAAAAAAAAAAAAAAAAAAAAAAAAACAAGACATGTTTTATGGAGGAAATACCACAAATGCTGTGATCTTTGCAATGCTTTCTCTCAAGTGGCACACGATATCTGTCATGTTACTGGTGGTGTTAAGGTTGATCACTTGATTGAAATGGTGCCTGCCAGATTTCTTCACTGTAAAATTACTCTTTGTTATTAATAAATATAATATGGGTTGTACTTTGACACAATGTAAAATCCCATTCCTCATTTAGCTTTTACCCATGTTTCTTTTTTTTTTTTTTTTAAGTTCCCAGCCAAGGTTTATTTTATTTTTATTTTAAGTTCTGAGGTATGTGTGCAGGTTTGTTACATGGGTAAACATTTGCCATGGTGGTTTCTTGTACCTATCAACCCATCACCTAAGTATTAAGCCCAGCATGCATTAGCTACTTTTCCTGATGTTCTCCCTTTCCCCGCCCCTTCCCAACAGGCCTCAGTGTGTTGTTCCCCTTTCTGTGTCCACGTGTTCTCATTGTTCAGGCCCCACTTATGAGTGAGAACATGAAGTGTTTGGTTTCCTTTCCTGCATTAGTTTACTGAGGATAACGGCTTCCAACTCCATCCATGTCCCTGCAAAGGACATGATATTGTTTCTTTTTATGGCTGCATAGTATTCCATGATGTGTATGTACCATATTTTCTTTATCCAGTCTATCATTGATAGGCATTTGGGTTGATTTTATGTCTTTGCTATTGTGAAGAGTGCTGCAATGAATGTACATGCTCATGAATCTTTATAATAGAATGATTTATATTCCTTTGGGTATATGACTAGGAATGTGATTGCTGGGTCATATGGTATTTCTGCTCCTACGTCTTTGAGGGATCACCAGACTGTCTTCCACAATGGTTGAACTAATTTATGTTCCCACCAATAGTGTAAAAGCATTCCTTTCTCTCCACAGCCTCACCATTTGTGATTTCTTGACTTTTTCATAATCACCATTCTGGTTGGTGTGAGATGGTATCTCATTGTGGTTTTGATTTGTGTTTTTCTAATGATCAGTGATGTTGAGCTTTTTTCATATGTTTGTTGGCTGTACAAATGTCTTCTTTTGAGAAGTGTCTATTGATGTCCTTTGCCCACTTTTTAATGGGGTTGTTTGCTTTTTTCTTGTAAATTTAAGTTCTTCGTAAACTGTAAATACTAGACCTTTGTCAGATAGATAGGTTGCAAAAATTTTCTCCCATTCTGTAGGTTGTCTGTTTGCTCTGATGATAGTTTCCTTTGCTCTGCAGAAGCCGTTTAGTTTAATTTGATCCCATTTGTCAATTTTTGCTTTTGTTGCCATTGTTTTTGATGTTGTTGTCATGAAATCTTTGCCTGTGCCTATGTCCTGAACAGTATTGCCTAGATTTTCTCTAAGGTTTTTATAGCTCTGGGTTTTACATTTAAGTCTTTAATCCATCTTGAGTTAATATTTGTATAAGGTGTAAGGAATGGATCCAGTTTCAATTTCCTACATATGGATAGACAGTTCTCCCAGCACCATTTGTTAAATAGGGAATGCTTTCCTCGTTGCTTGTTTTTGTCAGGTTTATCAAATATTAGATGGTTGTAGATGTGAGGGTTTATTTCTGTGTTCTCTGCTCTGTTCCATTTGTCTTTATGTCTGTTTCTGTACTAATACCATGCTGTTTTGGTTACTGTAGCCTTGTAGTATAGTTTGAAGTCAATAACCACATGTTTTTGCACTCATCAATATGTTTCTTGTCCAAATTAATGATTATTGTGATGGTTGCTAAATGGTTATTTTCCAATACTGTCATTCCTTCTACATTTATTAGTTGGCTTCCTGTCATAAGGAAGAATTTTCCCTTTTCACTGATGAATTTATTCATTTCTTTATTCATATCAGTCTAGACTCTTGGCTTTCTAGTTAATTCAATGGATTATAAATAATTCTTATTATTTATTTTGATGCTCAAGTTGCCCAAGTTTGGTCAATAAAAGACCCTATGTATGTGAACTCCGGGCATTTCCTCATCGTTCTTTGACCATTTCCTTACTTTCTGTCCCAAAAAGTTTTCCAGACTCACTTTCAGACATATCCTGTTCTTCCCCTGACACCTGAGGATCAGTCGTGTGTGTGTGTGTGTGTCTATGTAGATAGTATTCATTCTTTCATTCTTTACTTTTCAACTGCAGTGAAAATCATGAATTCTCACTGTTACTTCCAATTCCAATCCAATACCACAGGGTCTATTTTAAATTTTCTCCTTTTCATATTTGTACTTCTCTTCCTTGACAGTGAGAAAGCTGTCACCCAGTGTTCCCACTACCTAAGTCTTCCGGTATGTAATCAATCTCTTGACCCCACCTGGCTGCCCCCCTCCTTGCTTGCAAGCCCAACCCCTACTTGAGCCTGCTTACTTCAGATCACCTACATATTTGGGTCTGCCTTAATGGCTTTTTGATACAGGAAGGAAGGAAACCAATTTACATTTTTTAAAGAAGAGAAGAGGAAGAGAAAGCAAAAAAGTAGTGCCTAGGAGATTTTTTCCAAACCACATTTGTTATTTCCATCTCTTTTTGAGTTTACACAATTACTTCTGTATCACTTATAAAGTTATTCTAGACAAATAAAACATATATTTTTGACTATTCTGCTCTGATATTTTTATTTTTTGTACAGTATATGGACTGTTTATACAAGTAGTCACTACTCAATTATTTTTGGATGTGAATAGAAATATCAGATACACATTTTAGTGCTGTGAAGAAAATAAGTTCTGTTTTGATCAAAATGGGTTAGGTTAGACTTTACAAACATCCCTGAAATCTCAGTGTCTTAGCCCAATGGAGCTTATTTTTTGTTCGTGCTATATTATTGCCCAAAGCAGGTGAATGGATGGGATTCTCAAAGGCCGAGGCTTATGGAGGTTTCATTCTAGATGTGTTCCCACAATGACCATGATTGTAGAAAGAGACTGTTACTAATTGTACACCAGCTTTTAAGTTTCTATCAGAAAGTAAAACACATTATTTATGCTGCTATTTCATTGGCCAAGGCACATCACATGACCACACTTCCCAGGAAGTGGAAAAGTATATTCCTACCATGTGTCTTGAAAGAGGAAACTCTGAAGTAGTTGGAGAAGAGTACTGACTCCCAGAGTGCTTTGGCAAGGGACACCAAGGCTCCGAATTTGGCTCTCACTTTTAGTACTAGTCTTATCTTGTAACATTTTTATTTCTTTCTCTGCAAGACAGGAAAAGCTAGTTCATGAGATTATAAAGAAAAAATAGTACAAGTGTTTCATAAAATGCAAAATACTATAGGAAGATGAGAGCATCATGACTATCATTTCTAATAGTCATGTCACCAAATGGCAGATAAACTTCCTGGGAGCTGTGTTCATTTCCCCGGTGGATTCCATATTCCAAGTGGTGATACAGATAATCTTTTCCAGTTATAATAGTAATAGATGCTCAATGTTGATAATTTTCCCAATACAAAAAATATATATAAATAAGAAAATACAAAGATCTATTATCTTAAAATAGAACAATATTTAACTTTTGATATACATACTTGGCAGTTGTTTTCTACATAAATTTAAGTAGCTGAAATTATATGTAATATTTTTCTAAATTTTTACATAACCTTCAACTATATGTTTTCTCATATAATTGCAGATTCTTTTAAATATTATTTTTAAAGGCCACATAATATTTTATAACCAATTAACCATTTACCTGTCGTTGGCCACTTAAGTTGTTTCCATATACATGATATTCATGATTATTTCACTCTGCTGACAAAGAGAGAAGAATGCCTTGCATCTACACTGTACCAGTCCTGGACCTTAGATTCATTTCTTTCCTTTCTCTGCTCTTCTCCACATTATCGTACTTAGGGTCAATTGGCTTCTGGCTGAATTTACCTAGTGGAAGACACTAACAGGAAAATTGCAGAATGGGGAAAGGAAGAAGTCCAGAAGTATTTCTCCCCTCACACTGTGCCATGGATGGTTTCTTTGGCAGTAGCTATGCCTCTGTCTTGGTTCCATCTCTCACCAGACAGGCCCTTCATGGTTCCAGAACCCCAACCCCCAACAAAACCCAAACCTTTGGTTCCAGTAACACCCCCTGCTCTCTTTGTCCCTCTAGACTAGGTGTGATAGTGACTTCCTGCTGTTGCTAAACTCTGGGTTTCTCATCATCTTCTGACTGGTGCTCAGCTCCCTTATCACGTGGGTTACCAGCTTCCTGCATTAAATCCTCTCTGTTGGAAATGCTCGAAGATGTTGATGTTTTCCTGGCTAGACTCTCATGTATTCTCACATTGGGCCACTGTAGCTTCTATCAGAATTTTCTTTCTCCTCAAGCCAACATGAGCTTGTCTTTATCAGAGAAACTTAGTTCCTAAGAAACAGAACCTCATTAAAACTTTTCAAACAAAAATGTAAAAAAGATACAGTCATTGAAAAGATAAAAAAGCAGCACACATTACCAATAAGCAAGAAGTACAACTAGGAATCATGAGGGAGTTAGACTAGAAAGTCCCTCCCCTTCATCCTTCCTCTCTGCAGAAGAGAGTAAATATGAGAGAAAGCAGTACCCTCAGCCCCAGTCCTACATAACTTCTTAAACCCAGTAGCCAAGATGAGCTACTTAGATCTCCATTTTCCTATTATCAAGTCCTGCTTGTTTCAGGTGTCTAAGCTTCATGTAATCAGCTGTAAACAGGAGTGGGGTGTGCATTAGGTCAAGGCTCTGCAGCTTGCTGTGCTGGAGAGGGTGGGGCAGCTTCTCTGAGAAAGAGCACGTGGGTGGGGGCACCTTGATGAGCAGATCCCCTACAAGCCTATTATTTAGTGATCCTAAAAATATACAGACTTCCTGTTTCTAAAAATTTGACACACTAGTGTGAAAGAAATATCTCTTAATATAGGACACATAAAACTGTGGGATAAATTATAAAACAACAACAACATCTTTTTAGTTCATGACTGAGCAGATAGTAGAGTTAGGAAAACCACTGGGGCCTGAAATGAAGAAAAGTTTCCTCTATGAATGGAGGGAAGTGGGGAAACTGGATCAAGGGATGAATATCAAGTACTGGCACTAGGGAAGTTTTATTATACAGCTGTTCCTTGGTATTCCATGAAGGATTCATTCCTTGTGGATACCAAAATCCCCCATACTCAAGTCCCTTATATAAAATGGCACAGAACTTGCATAACCTATGCACATCCTCCCATATACTTTAAATCATCTCTAGAATACCTAATACAATGTAAATGCTATGAAAATAGTTCTTGTACTATTTTTAAATTTTGAATTTTGTAATTTTTAATTGTTTTTTAAAAAATATTTGTAATCTGTGGATTGCAGAATCTGCAGGCAGATACTGAACCCATGAATACAGAAGGACAACTATATAAGCTCGTTAGTGAGTATAAGTGGATTCATTTTGTTACGATTTAAACTAAGTTAAATATAAATATATGTATATATATGCACATATAGTATATTTCATAAAATAACTTTATTTAAACTGGAAATGCGTCCAAATCTGTCTATAATTGGTCAAAGCTTAGTTTTAAAAGAATATAGGTTTTTCAAAATATGTTCCCTGCTCCCTATTTCTGTTATTGCTGCTACAGAGAACCATATGCAGCTGTAAATCTCTAGGCTTTCCCCACTCTAATATGAAAATTCGTTGCAGAATGATTGCTGTGAAACGCCTCTTTTTCTTTACTACCATGGTAGGAGATTACTATGAATTTTCTTATCTTTTTGATGGAAAGAAAGTAATGTATGAGACTCTTCCTTATTACTCAAAGGTGTTTTGAGCCCACGGTCCTTTCTTGTGGTGTAACGTCAGCGTGTCCCTCGCCACAGCAGGGGTGGATGATACATATCCACTTACCTTCTCACTGGCGTTTGTGGTTTAACGTTCAATTCCTACTCCGGGTGAACTTACTAGTAGAAGATACATCCGTGGGTCCCGAGGCTTCCTGAGTCGTTCCCTGTCGGTCTCTACTCTGCTCCCTTTGTCTGCAGTGTCAGTGTCTATTCTCTTGCCCCAGCCTATGAGGTCCTCCAGTTTCCCATACAGTTTCCTTTTAGAATTTTCAGGTGATAGTTGCCTCTTCATCTTATCAGTAATTGGAGTATCAGCAGACCCTCTACTCTTAAACTAATTTACCAGGACAGTGGGTTTATCATTTTCAGTGTTGAATTTTTGGCTTTCCCATCACTCTGATCTGCACTTCTGTGTATATGAACCATAGCTGGAAGTCAGATCTGACTCTGAGGTCAGTCATGGTCACTGTTGCTCCAATTTGGGTGACCAAGTGTCTCTCAAAACATGGCATCTTTCTAGTGTTCCTGGAAACAATGTTTCCCTAAGGGTTTATCTTTGGCCACATGTTTTCATGTGACATTTGCAGTGGTGTGCTGGAGGGGCTCATAATAGCTAATGAGAGCCCACTGTCAAATATTCAGGAATTTTGTGAGCCAGTTTTTAAATCACAGTTTAAAATCAGCCATGGTGGCAGTATGCACACCATGGAAATTGACAAATACTATAAATCAGGGCTTCCCCTGCCCAACCTGAAATCAGTTTACCAGCACACCACTGCATTTGGGCAACTAAAATTAAAATAATAAAAATAAAGAGATATATTTAAAATCATAGGTAATCTGGCATTTTTATTATTGAGAACACTTCTTAAATTTTTTGTTTAAGATTCAGCGGAAAAACCACTCAAACAGGTAAGTGAAGATTGCCTAGAGGAAATGAAGAAATGCTACATATAAAAGAAAAAAGTTGATAAACTAGACTTTGTCAAAACTAAAAAATTCTCATTAAAAAGTACTGTTAAGAAAATAAATAGGTAAGCCACAGACTGGAGAACATAGTAGGACTTTATCTAGAATGTGTAAATACATCTATAAATAACCATAACATAAAAAGATAATAGCTCAACAATGAAATGGAAAAAAATTTGCATAGAGATTTCTCAAAACAAAATATGCAAATAGCCAATAATCACATGGAAATAGGATCAACATCATCATAAGGGAAATAAAAATTAAGTCTGTAATTGTGTTAGTCCATTTTGTGTTGCTGTAAAAGAACATCTGAGGCTAGCCAGGTAATTTATAAAGAAAAGGGGTTTATTTCGGCTCACAGTTCTGCAGACTGTACAAAAAGCGTGGTGCTGGCATCTGCTTCTAGTGAGGTCTCAGGAAGCTTACAATCATGGTGGATGGTGAAGGCGGGGCAGGCGTATCATATGGTGAGGGAGAGAGCAAGAGAGAGAGGGAGGAGGAGATGCCAAACTCTTTCAACCAGCTAGCTCTCACATTAGCTAATAGAGTTAGAACTCATTCTTTACTGCAAGTAGGGCACCGAGCCATTCATGAGGGATCTGCCGCCATGACCAAGGCACCTCCACTAAGCCTCACCTCCAACACCAGGGATCATGTTTCAACATGAAATTTGGAGGGGACAAACATCCAAACTACATCAACAACGAAATGTCATTTCACATCTACTAGAATGGCTACCATCAAAGAAGGCATCAAGGATGTGGAACAACCAGAGCTCTCATATTGTGCTGGTAGAAATGAAAAACGTTGTGAGTACTTTGGAAAACTGTTTGGCAGTTCCTTTTAATGTTAAACATACGTCTACTCTTTGATCTTGCAATTCTACTCCTACCCAAGACAAATGAAAACATACCTACAAAAAGACTTGCATAAGAACCTTTATAGCAGCTTTTAATCACAATAGTTCCAAACTGGAAACTCCCCAAATGTCCGTCAACAGTAGGATGAATATACACATTGTGTTACATGTATATAATGGAATAGGACTCAGCAATAAAAATGAACAAATCATTGGGGCATACACCAACATGAATGAATATTAAAAACCTGTGAGGCAAAGGAATCAGACACCAAAGACTACATACAGTATGCTCCTGTTTATATGAAGTTCGGCAACAGACTGAACTAACCTTTGAAATGGAAACAGTGGTGACCTTGCAGGGGATGGCTTTGGTTAGGAGTAACTGGAAAGGAACATAAGGCCACTTTCTGGGATGATGGAGATACTCTATGCCTTGATTAGGGTAGTGGTTTCACGGGTGAATATATTTTTCTAAGCTCATTATTTATATGTACATTTAATTCAGTAATAATAAATTTTAAAAATAGAAATAAGCGCCCACCCCCACTCCCCCCCCCCAAAAAATAACAACTTAAAGAACCAAAATAAAGTATTTACTCAAATCTCAGGACAATGAGGAAGTAACATTTTATGTGGTTTAATGATAATATCATACAGAGTGTTAGACTGTAAGACAAAAAGAACAGATAGCAGAAAGCAATTTAACCTTGTGCTATTATACATTTAGCATGATATTACATTAAAGCTCTCCACCAATCATTTTATTTTATATTAATGATTTCCAGGGAGAAGTAGTTTCACTTCTGGTTTTTAAAAAGTAGTTTGGCCTGTTTACTCATATTAGTAGAAACAATAAATTCAATAAATCATCACAGTCTCCCACACTCCTTGGCTGGCACAAAGCTGCTGACTGACGGTGTAGCCGCCAGGCTCTGCAGGACCTGCACCGCCAGGCTTGCTAATTGCTACACAGCCAGGGAGATGTGAGGAGAAGATTACAGGAGAGGAGGCAGGGAGATGAGGAAGTGGGCCAGGAATTATGGAAGACGGGAGGGACAGCCGAATCAGCATTTCTGAAACTAGGTGTTTGTCTATCCTGGTGTGCACGTGGGCACCATTGTGCTCACAGAACAACATGGTTTCTATGTTTTTCATCAATATGAGCAGTGTCTGTGGCCACGTGACACAGTCTTCCCAATTCCCAGCCTTCTGGGTTCACTTTGGCTTAATTATTAAAGTAAGATAGCTTCAGCTCATTCCTCATTTTGATGACCATGCTTTTGACTGTTTTGGGGGACATTTCTGAGAATTCCTAGATGGTCCCCATGTGTCCTGGTATCACCTGACAGCATTCTCCCAACCTGGCTCACTTTCTCAGTCCTCTCTGGCCTCTGGGTCCCCGTGACCTGCAGTGTGAGCACAGTGTACCCAAAGCAGCCTCGTCACCAGGTGGATCCTAAACTTAATGGCTCTTCAAGCTCTTTTTAAGGTGTGAGGAAAGCCGGAGAGTGATTGTAGCATTTGTTGTCTTAGTCTGTTCAGGCTGCTGTAACAAAAATACCATAAACTCAGGGGCTTGTACGCAACAGATATTTACCTCTCACAATCCTGGAGGCCGAGACATTCAAGATCAAGGCAGATTTGGTGTCTAGGGAGGACCCACTTCCTAGTTCATAGATGGCCATCTTCTTGCTGAGACCTCACATGGTGGAAGGGGTAAGGGAGCTTTCTGGGGTCTCTTTTATAAGGGCACTAACTCTATTCATCAGGGCTCTGCCCCGTGATTTAATCACCTCCCCAAAGGTACCACCTCCCAATACCATCCCAGCGGGGTTGGGATTTCAACACATGAATTTGGGGGAACACACATTCAAACCACAGCAGTTATGCAACGTCATAGTTGCTGAGTTCTCAGTATTGGCACATCCCCATCATCCTGTCCTGAGAGCACCTTCCTTGGGCCCTGGCTTCCTCATCTTACTGCTGGGACCTATGCTTTCCTCATTGAATCTCCTGTCCACTCTTCTCTTCCCTACCCTGTTACTGAGACTGGAACAGAGGAAACGAAAACCTCATTTCACATGACAGCAAGTTCTTGTTATTATTGCCTTACTGTGCACAGTAATTTAGGTTCTCTTGTCTTAAGAATCCCATTCTTGGCCATACCCTTACCTCCCTAACCAGGAATCCTTTAAATAAAAGTGTGCTACCTGCCCTCACTCTTAATCTTTGCACACATAGACACCCTACTCATTATACTCAAAAAGCTGCCTTCAGTTTCAGAAAATAGTATTTTGGGCTCCCTTTTAATTCATTTTTTATGAAATTTGACTTTGTTTTCCTAATACAGGGGATATTTAGGTTAGATGTTTGTGGAAGTTCAGCATTCTATAGAACATAGTTTAGCCTACAATAAGAAAAAAAGGAGAGTACACAGCTCAGAGCCATCCTGTCTTCATTTGCTTCTTGCCTGGCTGTGTCGCCATTTTTTGTTTTTCTTTTTTTATTTTTCAGGTGTTACTTTAATTTTTCTCTATTATGGGCACTGAGGTTGGATAAGCATGGGTCTGCCTCTGTCACTGCTTCCTCCAGGCCAGCAAGGCCCATGCAATCAAACTGAGCTAACAGACAGCAGTTCTGGCCACAAAGATGACCCCACTCAGCAGCCAGCCCATGATGAGCCCGCACATTCATATTCAACACTTTACCGCTGGCTGCTTGCTTTTACACCAGCTCTCCTATCTGATCCCAGATGAAGAGGCTGGTGGAGGAATCAAAGTTCTCTGTACCACTAAGTTTAGCCTTATCCAGTGTTTCCTGACCACTGTTTTTTGAACCCTGATCTCCCCGCAAAATAGGCCTTGCCAATTTTTTCATATCAAATAAGAAAACTCCAAGGCCACTTGCTCTTAGCTCTGGCCTCCACTGCCTTGGTTTTATAATGTAGCAAACCCTTCTTCCACAAGACGCCTGACCCCTGGGTGAAGCTGTTTTCAAGGAACAGGGTCACACATGGCTGCTCGGCCTGGCAGGCCTGCAGGCTTGCTGGCTGAGGCCAACTATAACAAACCTGGATTCGCATTTTTAAACAGGTTTCACCAAAAGGATAACTATTTGTCATAGAAGAAAATACTACTGACTGGAGCGCACTCAGACTGCCTTTAGACATTCTCCCACGCCTGTGTCCTACTTTCCTGGGGCAGTATTACAATATTTACCATAAAGCTGAGCATGAGTGTGGGGCCTGGGAAGTTCTGAGTTTCCTGGCCTACTGTCTTTCTTCCACTGCAAGGGATGAAGAAACTGGAGCTGAAAATGAAAATGTTCACTCACATTTGCTACACCAGAGGAGACAGCAATAGATTCTTCCTTTTTTTAAAAAAAGTAAATACATAGCACAAAGAATTGCAGACAGCCAGCTCAGCTTGGACCAGCTTTAAAAGTCCACCACCAGACCCCCACCAAGATAAGCAGCCCCCACACGGAGGAGACCCACCATCATCTCCGAGAGATAACTAGGAAAAAAAGGAGGATGCTTTTACAAAAATAACATAATTTGGCTCCTGGAGAAAAGGAAGGTCAAAATGCAGGTGGTGTTCCTTCTTCTCCCCTTGCTGGCTTCCCCAGGTACAAGCATTAATAGGCTTAGGGCTTATTAAGGTGAAATCAAAAGGAGAGAAAGACAGAGAAACTGTATTAACAATGGTGCCAGAGACTCAGGGTTTCCAGCAGGCTCATTTGTTTCAAGGAGGAAGATTTAGGGAGGGGTGGATCCCCCTCTGTCTTCATTCAGCTTCAAATGGAAGAAGAAAAGCAGGAAGTACACAGTTGATGTAGAAGGTATGATCCAAAATGATGAAAACAATTCCACCCTTTCTTGCATAAACATTTCTTGAATGCGTATTACGTGGCCAGCACTGTAATTGACATGGGTGATATTAATAAGATTCAATCATCGAGATTATCTTTGTGAACTGTGGAGACCGCCTCTGACGATTCGAATGGATCAGATGCTAGCCACAGTTCAGATGTCCTGTTGTGGACCATTTCTGAGCCTCTGTAATGGAGTTGCTGCAGTGATTTCAGAATCAAGCCAACCCACTCAAATTTTGGAAGCATTTATCTTTGCCTTTTTTCCCCCCACTTTCTAACATCTGAATTGTTTGCACCACACTGATATCACTTATGTGAAACGCTAACTAAATTTCTTTCCCACATTCGACCTCAGTTTCTCCATATGTGTTGTTATAAAATCATCTGGTTCTGAGTCATTCAGTCTCTTGGCAGATGCTCAGTGCACTTGAAGCTAGTACGTGCTTGTTTGAAGTCCTTATGGTTCAGGCCTCCCTGTCTGTCAGTCAAGTGTATCTGCTTAGTATCTCTATATGTTATGTCTATAAACATGCCTGTTGAAAAAAGAATCTCCTGAAATACCAAGCTGATAGTATCTTTTCCAGCTATTGGGCATCGTTTTCTGTTTAATGAATAAAAAGTTTTCAGAAATGTGCATTTTAATTTAAGTCCAGGACAGACTGCTGTCAGAAAGATCTGCTGGAATGCTTTCCTTTGAGAAAGAAGCTGGCAATGTAATACAACAAGCAGCTGTAGGTGGCCACATTATCTGCATTGTCTTTTTCAAGCCTAGCCATGGGGTGTGTGTGTGTGTGTGTGTGTGTGTGTGTGTGTGTGTGTGTGTGTTGAAAAGTTGGAATGGAAATGAAACGAGGTATTTTTGCAGAAATTAAGCAAATTACTATTTGCTGATGTAATGTCAATTCATAAGTGACCTCTGAACAACAACAAAGCACATTACTTGAAAATTAAAAAATGACCCATTCACTGAGCAAGCAGATGTCTTTGTTTAGGTGAAGCATCCAAGAGTTTCCTGACCCCTCCCGCTAACCCGGACTGCAAAAGATGGGGCCCCATGTGCCCATCGGCCCGAGGAAGGACTCTGAAAGCTCTATCGCCTACAGCCCGTGGGTTCTGACAGCAAAGTGAATCACTTCTGGGGAAGACAATGACTTGTTTACTTTTCACTGAATTGAAAATTGAAGATATTTCATAATAGGATCTGGGAAAATTTACCAGATGTTTCATCGCACTGTGTTCTTCTGTCAGGTCCATAAGATATAATGCTGAGAAAGGCTAATAAATCAAGGTGGGTATGAAAAGCTTAGCGATAAAATTCATAAAAACGTGAATTGCAGGAGGACACCTTTTCTCTAGCTGCTAAAATATGAAATTTCGTGACTTTTTTGGTGCTTCATAGACAAGCTAATGTAAACTATACTTCTCATTTTTACTCGTTTCTCCCCGCTTTCCTTCTCTTCCTTTCTGCTCCAATTTAGCCAGTCTAACGTCTAAATACAGAATAGAAAAACATGTCTTCTAATTTACTTTAAAATGATGACTGGATGAACATGTAACCACTGCTTTGAATACAGCGTCAACTGGAAGACTTTTTCACATGACCCAGGGAAAGGCACAAAGAAACAAACCTTGTGATGCTCTAAAATAACAAATTCATTTGGCCAATACCATGCACAGACCAGAAAGCTTTTGCCTCATTTTTCTTCCACACCCCCTGCATCGCCGCCTTCAGATTTTCAAAGTGTTTTATAAAAGCTAGTGCTAATAAACTGTGGCATTAACTAGAGAACACTGTGGTGCAGACTTTACTCTGGTCATCTGTTACTTACTTCGGGCCACTGTCTGTGTGATAGGAACTACAATCCCAGTTGTCTTAGTTATCTTAGTTGTTGCATAACAAATCATCCCAAAACAAGAAATACATATTATCTCACGCTTACTTTCTGTGGGTTAGGAATTTGGAAGCAGCATAACTGGGAGATCTGGCTCAGGATCTCTTGTGAGGCTGCAGTCGGATGCTGACAAGGGCTGCAGCAAATGACGCCTGACAGGCTGGAGGATCTGATTCCAAGATGGTGCACTAACATGGCTGTTGTTGGCAGGAGGCCTCAGTTCCTTACAGAGCGGGTCTGTCCACAGGCTGCCCAAGGGTCCTCATGCCATGGCAGCTGGCTTCTCCCAAAATGAGTGCTCCAAGTGAGAGAGTGAAAGAAAACTAGCAGGAATCCACAATAAGCTTTGTTACCTAGTCTTTAAAGTCACACACTGTCACGTCTGCTTTATTCTATTTGTTAGAAACAAGTAATGAAGTCCAGCCCACATTCAAGCAGAGGAGAATTAGTCTCCAACTCTCATAAAGGGAAGAATATCAAATAATTTGTGGACGTATCTTAAAATTAGTCCACGGGTTGAATAGAATTTTTATTTGATGCAGTTGACAGTGAGATCTCAATCAATACCATATATTGAAGAAAAGGAAGAAGAAGAAGAAAAGAAAGTAAAAGAAAAGCACAGCTTTTTTCAGGCCACTCCTTATCCTGCCTCACGAAGTTCCATCTCAAGTCCCACCACAGATCTGATTTCATTCTGACACTGCTCGTGGCGTTCACTAACTTCTCCCTAACTCCAGTTGTTGATTTGTCATTAGTAAATCTCAAGAACATTCCCAACCTGTCAGGAAAAAATGAATAAATAAAAATAAGGCAGAGGCTCAGGTACCCCTGAAGCCCGGAGTCATAAGTAAACTAAAAATCTATGAGTTCAGAGGACAGGGGTAAAGTGTGTATGGAAAGAGGAGAGAAATTCTCCACAGATGGGAATCTTTTATCGGATGCATCCCAGAGCTCTGGGAGGTGTTGCTAAGGCACACCCAGAGGTTTCTCTTGGCTCCTCCTAATGCCAGGGTAGGCAGCTCAGCTGTCCTGTGTGTGTCCAGCCTAGTGGATTTCTCACTGGTCACTCCCCTGCAGCTCCACTGGGCTTCCTGGGCCCAATGCGTGTAGCCTCTGTTCAGAAGTAATCATGATACTAAATCACTCTCTGCCCATTGTCATCCAGAGTCTGTCCATGGACAGCTTTATCTCCCACCAGGAAGTCTGTTCTGATCAGCCTTTCACCGACTTCCTTTCATGCTTACAAGGGGCAAGAAAAGTGGCTTCGGGGACTACTAGCTCACAGGGCGCAGTCAGTCCTAATGGTCTTCTCACTCGGCTACCTGCTCCTTCTTCCCAAAGGGAGCACCAGTTAGTGTATCTGAGCCAGAGAGTCTGGCTGAACCATCCTATTACTGTTTTATATAAAGCACTTACAGAATTCCTCGAGGGGAGAGAAGTCTCCAAGGGGAACTTGTCTCATTAAACTGCGGCCTGCTTTCCAAGCAGCCAGAGAGGCTCTGAGTTGGGAGATGTGACCTTTGGAGCTTGGTCATGCTAATGCACTAACCTCTGGGCACACGGACAGCATAATGGGGGAATCGCTTCAGAGGAGAAAATGGGAAATGTGCTTTTCTCCTTTGCCCCATTTAATGGTATAGATGCTTCTAGGTTCCTATATCTAAAAACTCTTTATGATTTGTTCTATTCTTTCTTTATTTTTTTCTGGAAAATTCTCCTCTATCTCTGCTCTATATTATTCTTTACTTAGCCCTAGATAGATTTTTTAAAAATGGCTTCTGAAGATGTGGTCTTTTAAAAGGTTGGAGAAGAAAGACCAAAAATTTATTTAAAAGGCCTCTGGCCACAATGTCTTTCGTCTTTGATTTATAGGAACCATTCAAAGGAACTCTCTGGAAAATAGCTTTTTGGTTTTTGCTAAGAAAGCACCACAGAAAACAAGCCAACTCCCAGGTTGACAGGATGCTCTCTGCAGAGGATTTGGGGATTGCATTTGCAAAGCCTTCCAGAGCAGGCTGATGAATCTGGAGATGATGTATTCTGGATGCCAAATCATTAGGGAGTTCACCTCTACTGGCAGGGTTCAGTTTCAGAAACAGGAGATGTAAACCTTCAGCACAGTGGGTGATATGTCAGGGTATGACTTCTGAATACCATCCTGCCCCACAATGGGGCTGGCAGGCTTCTACTTCTGCCCTATCCAAGCTGCTTAGCCCAGAGAGGAAGAGCTCCATTTGCCTCTCTCTTAGATGGGGATTTTAGACAAGTGTTTACACATTTACACTAGGTGGCCTGAGTCAGGGGCAGAGCAGGTGGTAGTGTGTCATGCACCTGTGGCACACCACCTTCCAATATTAGAGAACATCTGGATAGCTACAGCGACCTCAGAGAGGGCAAGCTGTACTCGGCAAAACTGCTCTACTGACCGTCTTTCCCAGGATAGGTTCTTCCTTTAGTGACAGTGCATAGAGCCCCAGTCATTAGAGCTGTAAGCAAATATTCTGCTCCTCCTTCTTTAGGACTTCTGGTAGAACTATTTCTTTCCCCACCTCCTTTGAAATAAGGTGTGGCCATCTGACTATCTGACTTGCTTTGCTCACTAAAATGTGGGAAGAAATGATTATGTCACTTCTGTGTTGAAGCTTTAAGAGTTATTACATAATTCACACTTCTTTTACCTGCCAAGGTGACTGGCGATGGTTTCGGTGATTGCTGCTGCCAAAGGGAGGATGACTTGGATTACAGGCCCTGCCAACCCTTGATGGACATGTAGGGAGAGTGAGAAATAAGCTCCTACTGTTATAAGCCACTAATATAATTGGCTTGTTTGTTACTGCAGCACAGCTTGTTCTGTTTTTCCTGATTCTCACAATCGCCTCTGGGAAGACAGGGATTTTCCTTGCCAATGGAAGTGCATTTCATGGAAATAATCTATGTTTATAGGAACATCTGTCCAGATGAGGGTTTGAAAAGGTCTCATCTCCAGTCCAGGGAACTATGGATTATCTAGGCCCCAGGAAAGAATCAAGTTTTATACAAATTTAGTTTTATATGATTGTGCCAGAAAAGGATAGGGAATTAACCACTTTTTTCAATTGCTTTATTAAAATGTATGATTAGATGAATCTGTCTTTCTTCCTAGGTTTGTGTGCAATCTATAACCTCTATAATATAGCACATATACTATTCCCCCTCTTTATCTGAATACATTTTATCCCTTGAATAGGATTGGGGTAGAAAATCATGAGCTAGTCCTACTTAAACAGTAAGAAATCCGGCAGCATTCTTGTCTAGAGCATAATTATTTTCTTAATGAGCACTTACATCTATCATCCACAGAAAAGACTTTGAAATAGATCTACTTTAGCACCAATAAGAATAAACAATGTGTTACAGGCAGTGGCTTATCACAATTTTATTTTCATGCAGGGGGCAGTGGGAGGTATTGTCTTTTAACAGTTTGTATAGTAAGGTTCGGTATACATGAGCTATGATTATGATAACTTTACAAACAGAGAAAACTCTTGGAAATGTATGGAATCGTTAGCCTGAGTTCCCCAGAACAGAGCTTAAGGAAGAGTTTGAATGTTAATGCTTCCTTGGGAGATACAAGTCCAGGGCATAAAGAGTTAGTCAAGGGAAGTTGACACAGTAAGTCAAAGGTGGTGGTTTCTGAGCCAGCCATAGCTACACACACACACACACACACACAGCCACTTGCTTGGAGGGCTCTGGAGGTAGCACGAGGAACCACTGCACCTCAGAACTACCTGTCAGCAGGAGGATAGGAGTAGAGTTTTCCTGTTGGCTTCTTTCTGCCTCCTACCTCTTACTAGTCAGGACTCTCACTGAGGTAATTACCCCCTCCTCCCCTCTGTTGGCAGCCTGTGTTACTCAACCTGTTTGGGAGAAGGCTAATCCCCAGCTCCATGGTTGGTTTCATTCACTTCCCCAAAATAAGGAGGTCCCAGGCTTTCATGGATCCAGTAAGGTCTGTATAGGATGCCTGAGCTGCTGCCAGTGGTGATAGGAAATGGGGAGACCGTAGCCAGGGATCTCCACTGAGCAAAATCCAAGACCTAGGGACAAGTAGGGCAGAGTGATCTGGGGAAGTATTAATACATAATCTGAATCCAACAAAGGTACTTGGTTTCGAATTGTGAGAGGTATATGTCTATGTGGAGGAGATAATTGCAGTCTTTGAAATTTTATTATATATGGGCAATTAAGTGCTTGTAATTATAGATGGATGTCAATCTGTTTTGGAGAGCTGTAGAGATTTTCAGAAAAAAAAGAGCTTGAATAAGTCTTAAGTTTAAGACCAAGAGATTACAGGCTGTGTCAGAACTGCTATACCTTGAATATTTAGATTGTTGGAAGTCACAAGGCCCCGTTAGCCTGCTGAAAACTTTGAGAGGGTTTGAGATTTGAATTAGTTCTACAGGAGAGTGATCAGTATGTTCTTTATGGCAACCTTTTCAAAGCCAAAGGACTAGAGATGACACTCCTCACACTGCAACAAGTAGGGTTGTCAGCATTCATGCATACACAAACATGCAAACAAAACCAAGCTATTAGATTACTGATCACTGAAATAGTTGCAATAGCAGACTATGCCTACTTGGTCCGAGAAATCATCCAAATATCCAAACTGTGGGTATCATATACACCAGTGAGTCTGCCTTATTGGAATGCTTTCCAAGATGCAAGGTGATCTGGGAATAAAGGGAGGTGTGGTCCAGTATGTTTGGAAATCCTAAATGCAATGCCTAATCTTGGAACACTTCAGCAGCATCCAAGGCTCCAAGATGTCTCATTGTAAAGAAGCCTGCTTACTGCAGCATTTCCCAAACTTAGGCCATGGGAAACCATTCATTTTTCTATAACAATTATCCCCCCGCCTTGAAAACTTCCTGTGCACAATTCTTAAGAAACACTGAGGAAAACTCTAGACCATTTTGAAGGACAGTGTGATGTGGTAGGAATTCAGGCAGCTGAGAGCCTAAACAGGGTGCTCTGGGCCTGCTTTGATGTTAACTCTCGGTCACTTAAAAATCAAGTCATACAACCACACTTTGCCTCAGTTTCCTTCCAAATACAAATGATAGTGTGTTATGATGCTGCCAGAAGGACCAGATGAAGAAGGAAATGTGAAAGCATTTCGAAAAGTTAAAAGGAAAGGAAGAGCAAGTGAAGTCTCCACTCTTCAAATGAACAATGTGGTCTATGATTGATTCAGTGAGCACTTTCGTTTTTACAAATGAGTCCTGCACTGATCTGAGCAGGTTTTGTCTTTTGCAACAGACGCTGACATAGTTTTATGAATGCAAACAGCCAAGGAGAGCAGATGTTGAGTGGTTGCCAAAGTGAAATGAGGAAGCCCTGCTGCCAGCTTCCCACCAAAAAGCAGGTGCTTAAACCATTTTATTTAAAACCAGCTCTTTGAATGCACTATGTGCTGAATAAATATCACTAAAGTATGTGTGTGGCTTTTCTGCTTTGGAGATAGGAAACAGATAATTGAGTTTAGGGTCCACTCTGTCCACATGTACCCTTCCCGCATAAGGGCATGTCTTTCTGCATGTTCCTTCTGGATGAAAATGGAGAGAAGAATATGAATCTTAAAGTCCTAGAATACCCAGCAGAACATAAAGAGACTTTAGGCTTCATCTCTGCCCTCTCTCCACTTGACAGAGAAGTCAACTGTGACCCAAGATATACATCAACTGACTCCTGGTCAAAATGACCCTTGAGAGTAGAGCTGGACTCAGTTCCCTTCAATGCCAAGGCATACTCTTTCTACTAGTCTATGCTGCCTCAGGTTCCTCCTCCCAGTGATCTACAGATGTTACTACCAGAAACCCACTAGCCCTTTAAATATAAATTAACCACAGACAAATATTAATAGGATTACACAAAACCTCCAAAGGGCAGCTGTGCAGCAAAGCAGTCTGCCTGCCAGTGAAAATAGCTTTTCTACAAGGGGGTTCTATGGAATCACAGACTGAAGAGAGATGAGCTAAATTAGGTTGGGTTCCTTAGAAGCAGAGCCTGACACAGCAGAGGGCAGTGGGAGAAGCATAGCAAGGATCTGGTCTTGGGTGAGGCCGAGTCTTAATCTGATCCATGGGAGGAAAGTTCTGGAGCCCACACCACACAGAACAGCTATCTCCTTATAAGAGTTTGGCCTTTATATCCCATGTCCCTTAGGCATTGGCTGTGGGCATTGGGGGAATGATGCTGGCAAGATGGCTCCTGTCCTCTGAAGGCAGTTATCTGGAGAAGGGGGAAGCTGTGAGCCAGTAGCACTTACCCCTCACAGCAGGTAAAGTCAAGTCACCAGCCAGTTAAAGGGATTTGGGTCTGGCATCTACAGAGTCTACCCCAGGCACAGAGCATGGGTGCAAAAGCTGAAAAAGGTTTAGCAGTAGAGACAACAAATGTCAGGCCTCTTATTGTCTTAAAAATGGGTGTTTGCTCAGACCCATCAGGGCTGGACAGAATAGGCAACGATGTGAAACCATCAGAGGAATGTGTTTGTGCTTATCACTTTCTGTGGTCACGGTGAGAGAGCTGTGTCCTTCTCAGCTTCACATTTCCTTTAGGGTTTCTCTTGCATTTCAATTGTAATGATAAGCAAAGACATCCAGGAGAAAGGCAGGTATGATGACACCTGATGACTTGTAGTCATCCTTGACCCCATGCTGTTCAGAGAATCATCCAGAACTTTCCTATTCTGCAGAGGGGGAGGCTGACCTTGCCTAAGACTCATGGAGTAAAAATAGGTGTGGTGCTCCTACCTTGATAAATTCCCCTTCTCATCCCCCTTCTCAGTTCTCTTTGGTATGTGAACTTGCGTTCCAGGCCATATGAGTCAGTAGAGATGGGAATGTTCATTGATTTGTACAAACATGTGTAAATAGTACTCTTAAAAACAAACTCACTCTTCTTATCATACTGTGAAGAAAATATGAATTCTTCACTTTAGAGAGATTGGGACATGAAGTCCAACCTCTTGCATTGCGTTTCATTGTTTGGAAAGGCCTTACGAATACCCTTGTCCAATTTCCTCATGTTAAAATGGAGGACCCTGAGGCCCAGAGAAATGGGAATGATTTGACTAAGAGCACACAGCTAATTAATGGCAGAAACTGTAAGTATTGATTTAAAAAAATAAAAACCAACAAAAACACCTATGAGACTTCTATTAGGTGCCTAGATGGAGTGCAATTTCTGAAGCAAAGTCACAAAAGACGGTGTGGTTTCTAGCTTGTGTGCTTGGATCACTGGCACTGGGGACAGTGTTAAAGCTCATACTGGGAGCCAAGTATACCAAGCTGAGCAGGAGCAACGGTGCACGGTGACCTCCCCCTCTCGGAAGCTTGTGCTCCATTGAAGCCTTCAAAGGGTATGGTGTCGGGGAAGGGGGTGTTGGGAGGAGATACTGGAAGGTAGATGTCATGAGATTGGCCTGGGAGAATTTGAGGAAGTCTTTATAGATGAGGATGTTTATGTTGGAAGTTAGAAGATGGATCAAATTTTGAAATTCAGGGAAGGGAGGAAGAAAGATGAGGAAGGCACCACTGGAATAAAAGCAGAGAGATAGGAAGGAGAGGCATTTCTCAGGGCAAGGCACAAATGGATGTGAGTAGCTGTCCAGGAGAGCTGGAACAGACTCTGGAGGAGAAATGGTATGTGAGCTCTGGGTTTGGAAATCAAGCTGTGAATAAGGACATAGGAGACAAAGGGATGAAGATTAAGCTCCCAAAGCAAATTATATCAGTGGCCAGTGACTGGAAAAGCAATGATTAGGGCCTCTTAACTACGAAATCTCTCTCTTGTCCTATCTAGTACCCTTTTCAGCCTTGATGCTTAAAATTCACTGTTTAGGATGTATTCCTTTGGGTATTGAATACATCTTTGCCTTAAATATGCCTTATTAAAATGTAATGCCTCTGAGTGAGTTAAGTGTGTATAATCTATCAGGTAATGCCTCCAGGAAATTTGTTGACAGTTAAATGACAGCTAGCTGAAAACAAGATCTGTGAAAAAAGAAAACAGAAAAGGCACCTGGGAGGGCAGGGAGTTGGGTGCCGAGGGAGGGGAAGGTGCTGAGAGGGGAGGTTTCCACAGGGTGTTTGTGGCTGTCCCTGCCTGTGGATGGTATGTGCAGGCCAGATATGGGGTCAAAAGGAACTTTATCTGGAAGCTGATGGGTGGTGTTCAGGCCTCCAGTTTTGAAGGGAAACACAACATGTGTTTAGACAGGGAATTGTCCCTTCAGCCAGCAGCCTCCAGTAGGTAGGATCACACATTAGAACTTGATTTGAAAGGAGAAAGAGGGAATGCTGACTCAAGTGAGACTCTAGTTTCTCTTCTGCTTATGGGGAAATATGATGGATGTGACTCCAAACTTGGATACTCTCAGTCTCTGCTAGGGACCTGCTTCTGCATGTGGCATGCCTACAGACTGGTGCAGGTTTTACATGAAACTTGTTTTAGTCCTCTCCAGGATATGCACTGCATTTATCTCCAAATTTTGATATATTGTCTGCCCATTCTATAATAACAAAAAGAGCTACTAAGTGACTGAGAAAAGCCTTGAAGCTGTTTCTGTTATTAAACCATGAGGACTATCTGCCTGTGGTGGGCGGCCTCTGAGCTGGCCCAGGATTCATACCCTTGTTAGCATCCTCTCCCACATGGAATAGGGCTGACTTCTGTAACCAAAAGGATACTGCAGAAAGGATGGAGTGCAACTTCTGAAGCAAAGCCATAAAAGACAGTGTGGTTTCTAGCTTGTGTGCTTGGATCACTGGCACTGGGGACAGCCAGTTGCCCTGGCATGAGGACTGAGGCAGCCTATGGGTAGGCTAGGGTGGTGAAGGTCTAAGATCTCCTGCCAACAGCCTTGGGAGTGAATCGTATTGGAAGTGGATGCTTCAGCTCCATCAGGCCTTCAAATGACAGCCCTTTCAGCAGGTACCTTGACACAAGATAAAGACCCTTTGCCACTCCCAAACTTCTGACTCCCCAAAACTATGCATAATAAATATTTATTGTTTTTTGCCTCTAAGTTTTGGGGCAATTTTTTACAAGGGACAGACACCTAGTACACTATACAATGAAGTTTGTGATAAAATGTGAGAGAGCACTAAAAACCAATATATGGTACTCTAAACTATAGGAAGGATATGCATTTCTGTTTGTTTTTTTGAGACAGAGTCTCACTCGATTGTCCAGGCTGAAGTGCAGTGGTGCAGTCTCAGCTCACTGCAACCTCCGGCTCCTGGGTTCAAGCGATTCTCATGCCTCAGCCTTCTGAGTAGCTGGGATTACAGGTGTGCACCACCATATTCGGCTAATTTTTGTGTTTTTTTATAGAGACAGGGTTTCATCATGTTGGCCAGGCTGGTCTTGAATTCCTGACCTCAAGTGATCTGCCTGCCTCGGCCTCCCAAATGCCGGGATTACAGGTGTGAACCATCATGCCTGGCTGGATATGCATCTAAGCAATGTCACAATCCTAAAAGGTTTGCTCAACAATCTAGGGGCCTGGATGGGTCATCAGAATAGTGAGGAAATGTATCAATATGGATTAATTCCTCATCAACGTGATAGGTAGATATAAAGGAAAAAGTGCTCAGGCCCACGCAAGGGTCTGTTATGAAAGGCAGACTGCAAGAAATATGCTCAGATGACAGAGAAAGGGAAGCAATAATCACACACTGGGTCTTTGAGATTTGGGTGCCTTACCGTGAACTTCACTGACTTCTTGTGTTCTCAGAAGGTGGAATTACTGAAAACAGAAGAATGACTTACCTCTGGGGAGGTGTAGCAAATTCAGTGAGAGAATCATCAAGATAGCACATTCCGACTAAAACCATGAACTTGGCCAATTCACTCGTCCTCCGCTTCTAGGTGATATTCCAGCTGACCTCAGTAGAGACAGCTTCATTCAAAGATTGTCATTAAACAGAAGAGAACCCATGTAGAACGTAGGCATTGATTCTTGTGGTGAAAAACCAGGGAAGAAACATAAGCAAAGGAACACAGTCAACATGTTCCTTCTCCTAAATTTACTGGTAGTACCCACTTTTTGAGCTGGGAACTAACCCACTCTCATTTCATGTGACTCCAATCCCTTTCCCCTACTTTTCCAGCCAGAAGTATGTAACCCAAATCTGACCAATCAAAACAACCATTTGCCTAGTCAGACGATACCTTCAAGAATGGGCATGTGACAAAATCTGGGCCAAGCAGAGTCTTCCCTGGAATTTCTCTATCAGTGCTCTGAGAAAAGATGCTTTTTTCTTAACTGGGTTGCTAAGCAGTAGAATGTGAGTCTTGGGTTGAGAGCAACCATCATGGCTACCACTTGTAAAGAGCTTAAGAAACAGTGGAGATCTCAGATGTTTCCAAAGCTACATTGCCTTAGGACTTTTCAGTGCAATGAGCAAATGCAAACCCCTTTACACTTAGTTACTTTGAGTAGAGTATCTAACATAAGTACAAGTCAATTTATTATCACAGAAAGCAGAAGAGTTCACCAACTAGTGCCCTAGAGTCTTAGAAAAATGAAAGATGGCATGGACTTTCTGAAGTTAAAGAAGCTCAAAAAGAAAAGAAATGGGAATATCAAAGAAAAGATGGGGTAAGACTGCTTAAAAAGTTGAAAACTGAGCTGGAAGAGCATAGAAAAGAAATGGAAGAGAGAATAGAACTATTGCAAAGAGGAAGGTCACATAAACAAAAAGTAGAAAAAACATTGGATATAAGCATTGTCAGAGCCATTGCTTACACACTTGACGAAATTATCTTAAGTAACAATAAAAATTTAATTTTAATGTTGAATTTAAAAAATAAAGTAATAGCAACAAAATGATAAATATGGAAGGCAGACACATATACGTGATATATATGACTTATCTTATGTATCCTACTCCTTATAAGAACCCTATGAAAGTAGGTCTCCATTTCATAGGTGAGGAAAACAAGGCACAAGGAGGTTCGGTAACTTATCCAAGATCACATTGAGATAAGTGGCAGAGCTGAGATTTGAAACCAATGATCTGGCTTCAGGGTCCATATTCTAAACTTCTGTGTTATACTGCCTCTCCTACGTGATACAAAACAAAAGGAGTCTTAAAATACTCAAATAGAGAGCCGGGCGCGGTGGCTCACGCCTGTAATCCCAGCACTTTGGAAGGCTGAGGCGGGCAGATCACGAAGTCAGGAGATTGAGACCATCCTGGCCAACATGGTGAAATCCCATCTTTACTAAAAATTCAAAAATTAGCCCGGCGTGGTGGTGGGCATCTGTAATCCCAGCTACTCGGGAGGCTGAGGCAGGAGAATGGTGTGAACCCAGGTGGCGGAGTTTGCAGTGAGCCGAGATCGTGCCACTGCACTCCAACCCGGGCGACAGAGAGAGACTCTGTCTCAAAAAAAAAAAAAAAAAAAAAGTTCATATATAATCAAAGAAAAGCTTATGGAGATGTTAGTAGTTTAGTAGTAATAATAAGATATTATGTGGCACTTATTGTCTGGCTATGCAAAACTCTATGTCAGCCAAAAACAGATACGAAATTTTCTATATCCAAGTAACTCACACTACAAGGCAAGAATCTTATGGCATTCAAGCAAATCATAACTACAAGAAAAAAATATCTAAGTGACAGCATTCAACGATAAACCACAACTGACAACTCAGGGGAAAATCCATATGAAAAATAATTTTGATTTTTAATTTATATGTCTACTTTAATTTACACTTTGGTTTTAAACATATTCATGTATTATATGAAAATTACATTTTATTTTGAATGCTTTGGTTTATTACTGCCAGTAGAAAACAAATTATGTTAAAATCTCAATTATAAAAACATAATATGTGATTTTTCTAAAGTACAAAAAATAAATACGTAATACTTGGTAAATTATGTATATCTTCATTTTATTACTGAAACATTGAAATACATCGGTAGGATTAAAAATAATTATATTCGCTTCTCTACAATATTTCCCAACTTTTAACCATGTTAAAAAAACTATCATTTTACGCATACACGTGTTTTTCAGTTTTGTAATTATAAAGGTATATTTGTCAAGGTAGGAGGATAAAGTGTATTTCATTTAACAGTTAGCATTTATAACATTTAAATGTTAAGGCATAGGGAAAGTAAGTTTTCATTTTACCGTTGCTACAACCTCACAAATGTTAAAGCCAGACCGTAGAGCATAGAACCAATAATAATCATCAGATGGAGAGAGCTGTGTGTTAATTGCCTTATAATTTATTGCAAGGATCAATAATCACTGCCTAAGTCAAAATAGGGATTTTTTTTTTTTTTTTTTTTTTGCAAGACAGTCTTTCTCTGTCATCTGAGATCAAGTGATTCTCCTGCCTCAGCCTTGCAGGTAGCTGGGATTACAGGCTTGTGCCATCATGCACAGTTAATTTTTGTATTTTTAGTAGAGACAGGTTTCATCATGTTGGTCAGGCTGGTCTCGAACTCCTGACCTCAAGCGATCTGCCCACCTTCGCCTCTCAAAGTGCTGGGATTACAGGCATGAGCCACAGCACCCGGCCAGAATAGGGAATTTACAAAAAAATTATTCTGTCTCTTAATGTTGTCCATAATCTTCTCTTTCAAACTGTAGGCATCTTTTAGAAACTTAAAACACTTTTATGTGAAGACCATTATACTTTATCTTACTTTATTTGCTTATACATTATTAACATTTAGATAAATGAAGCTTAATATATTTTCATAAAAATAGTTTGCACAGTAACTTCATTTTTTGTGAAAATGCTTCCTGACCTCCTTCCTTTCGTCTGTGTATAGCTAGCCAGAATCATGGTCCCTAAAGTTTCCTAAAGCCTCTGTGACAGGCTCTTTAGCTGGGATGCCTCCCCATGATTTCCTTTCTTTGCTCTGTACTCCTTATTGCATGAATTTTTTTCCATAATCAGCTATCGTTTTTACAAATATATAAAAGTGAATGTGTCTATGTGGGAAAACAAAGAAAATCATATCAGCTTCACTTACCAGGGGCTAGTGATTATTTGGCAGTTTGTTTAATTGAGGTTTCCCGGCTTGATGGTATCAGCCAATGTCATCCCGTTCAGGTTCCACTTGAGGTGATTTGCAGCATCCTTACTTATTTGCATAGCACCATATGCTGCCCTGATGGAATCTTTGCACAGTATGAAATAATTCCTTTTGACAGGATAACCGCTATTACAGCAGGTAGGCCAAACTGAGGGAAGATAGTAATCAAATTAAGGAAACAGTAAGTAGGCAATTATGTGTACCCACCACCAAATGCTGGCACTAATCTGTTCAGGATGTCTGTAGAGCATTTGGCTGGGAACGGCTTGAGGGCCACTTAGAATGTTACTGCAGTGTGAATGTGGGACCTCCTGAATGAACTGATTCATAAACTCTTTAGGACTTACTGATGGCTTTAAGTCCTGGGTTTTGCCATATTTTGAAAAACGCACATGTCAGTCCATGCCTCAAAACCCAAAGGTATAGCCCCAGGACCAAGAATGCAACTACAAATAGGCTTTCCTGTTTAGCCTGATGGCCTCATACATTAGTTTAATAGTCATGTTTTTAAATTTTAGTGTCAAAAGTTAATGTTTAATTATCTGACAGAGAATACAGCTGCAGAGTCTGGAATGTAGTGCTCAGAGGATCCTCCCTACCCTCTGACCTGCCACCTCCTCTGTCTCCCTTCTTTGCTGCCAATGAGCAACCCACTTCAATAAGTTGCAAAGCAAGGATGTGATTTTACAAAGTATCTCATAGAGAGATCTGCTGAAGTGAGCTGGCCACGAGGCACTAGGAACCTCTTTACATTCTGAAACCTCACCCTTTCCTTGATCGGCATGAAGGAGTTGACTTCTAGATGCCCTAGAAAATTGCTGCTTTTTTTCTCCTCCCTAATGTGTGATCCTGAACAGAGCAAAGATACCCCCCTCTTACCCCCCGCAAGTCAAGCTGAAATGTCTGAGATGAAAAAGTCACTCTGGAAATAACGGGATGTGAGAGGGCAGAGTTCTATTGGACAGCTCCTCTGGGAATGAACACAGCTTTGTTCTTAAGGAGGTCAAATGATTCCAAAGGATGCCACTGAGGCAGGAATGCTTTTTACCATCTCCTGAAGTTCCAAAGTAAAAACGCTTAAAGTGTAATTGTGGAGTCTGATGGCGTTTTTATAGCCTGGGTCTTTAGGAACAGTCAATTAAAGTTTACCTGCTGGAGCATTTTGCAAAACAAATCAATATCTCATTTATTAAAAATTAAGAACCCATAAGCTTCTAATACATGACCAAAAAAGCAGGGAAATAGTGTGTCAGGGAAAGATTGCAAGATTGGGGGAAAAAAAACGCAACATACATTTCTGATTTTAAATCTACCACAAAGTTTGGCTGTTGTCATGCTGCACTGCATGGTATTAGCATAATCAAGTTTGCTTACTTTTAGTTTGTGAGCTGAAGACCGCAATGAAGCTTGATTTGCACTGTTTCTTCTAAACCACAGGCTCCAGTCCTGAACGCAGGCGAGTTTCTAAAGAAGTGGCTCACAGAGGCTGGAGACAGTCAGCAGGCTACTGGTTTCCTTCGAAATGGAATAGGAAACAGAAAACGTGGTAAAGGAGAGCTTTTTCTTACTGAACTTCCCATTCATAGATTTTGAGTGGGTTTCTCCACCCAAGAAGCCTCCCCGGAAAAAACAGTCTTGCTCCTTCTCCCTATACCATAACTTTAAGAACAACAGTCTATCAATATTTCACAGATGTTCAGCTAAATCCACTGATTGGATCGTCATGTCCGTACATCAGTCACAGGTTCTCAAACTTGTCTGTGCATTTGAATCACCTGGGGAGTTTTTTGTTTCTTTTTAGAGATAGAGTCTCACTCTGTCACCCACACTGGAGTACAGCAGTGCAGTCACAGCTCACTGTAACCGTGAACTCCTGGACTTAAGCAATTCTCTTGCCTCAACCTCCCAAGTAGCTAGGACTGCAGGCATGCACCATCATGCCCAATTAATTTTTTTTTTTTTTTTGTAAATATGTGGTCTCACTATGATGCCCACGCTGGTTTTGAATTCCTGGCCTCAAGTGGTCCTCCTACCCGGGCCTCCCAAAGTGCTGGGATTATTTTTGCAGGCATGAGCCACCACTCCTGGCTCACCTGAGGAGTTTTAGAAATCACTGATGTCTTGGTCCCACCCAAAAAAATTCTGACGTAATTGATGTGGGGTGCATCCTAGACAGTAACATTTTTAAATTCCCAGAGTGATTCTCACGTGCAGCCGAGTTTGAAACCACTTCTATAAGCCACTGGTTCTTAAAGTGTGGTCCTCGGACTACAGCATCAGCGTCAACTGGGAGCTTGTTAGACAGGCAGACTTTCTGGCCCCACCCCAAGCAGACTGATTCAGAAACCCTGGGGATAAGCCCAGAAATCTGTGTTGTAACAAGCCCTCCAGGTGATTCTGATGCATGCTAGTATTTGAGAGCAATTGCCTTACATAAAGCTTTGAGAACCCACGGTGTATCGACACTGTTTGTGTAGCTGCTGTTCATGTCTCAAATTGGTGTCTTTCTCAGGAAGCAGCAAGATATGATGGAAAGACTATGGGCTTTGGAGTCAGGCCAGACCTGAGTTTGAATCCCAGCCCCATCATTTATGGGCTGTGTGAGCTTAGACAAACATGTAATTTAACCTGTATGAGCTTCAGTCTCCTCAATTCTGAAACAGTGGAAATTTTATCTAACCCATAATGTTGTTGTGAAAATTAAATGGGATAATAGCATCTAAAATGGACTTGTAGAGTACTATAAATCAGATCTTAGTTCCCTGTCCTTCCTCCCTTCTATTCCAAATTTTAACAAGCAATAGAAAGAAGTAATGGGATATTGACATGAATTAGGCCTATTCATTTTCTTGTTAGTTCCTAAATATTCTTTTCTATCCTCTTCTGATAGCATCATTTCTTTGCACTTGAATCAGCAGCATGACATAGGACTTTGGCATCAGGTGACTTCCATGAGCCAGGCACAGGACCAGGCTCTGGCTACTGGGCCACTGAAAGAGAGTCCAGTTTTGGTCTTATCACTTGACAAGGACAAAAAGTAAGGTCAGGATACTCAAACCTGGCAAATCCTTCTCCACAGTCCGCTGAGTGGATGTATTCTCAGAGGCACGTCAAACTTTTAGAAGTAGTTACCTACTTAATTCAGACAAATTGCTCACTTTATTCCAATAATTCCCCTATTCTGACCCATTTATAGACTTTGTATTTTAACATCAAGGATTCAATTTCTCTCTTCTGCTTGAGGAAAAGGCATCCAAGTCCGCTCCGGGACAAGCGTGTCAGTGTAGTATAATACCTAACAGCAGTACCAACAATTGACATCTCACTAGATCATGACTGCTTAAACCCATACTCTGTTTAACTCCGTTTCAGTTTCACAGCCACTCAAGGAGGGAGGGTAATTACTATCCCCATTTTACAGATGAGAAGGCTGGAGCTCAGAGAGGTTAAATGACTTGCCCAAGGTCACACAGTTAGTAACTAGGGGAGCTGTCTTATATCCTAACTGCCATAATAATGATAATGACCAATAGTAACAATACAAAAACACAGAGCACCTGAGAGATGGAAAGAATTGACTGCTGGAAGACATGCACAAGTCTGATTCATGCATAAACAGCTGGATTCAGACCAACTATTATTATTAACAATTCTCTCCTCTCTACCCACTGCTCCCTCTACTGTTACTCCCCTGCCCTCCCTGACTTCAGCATTGTTCGTCCCTAGAATAATGAGATGGATTTCCCAAGAATACCTAACTATGTCTTCCAATTTTAAAAACATTTCCTTAAAAATGGAGAGAGTAACCCGCAGTGAAATGACCAGGTGTCCTAGTGCCATGCTTGTTGTAGAATGAGCGGCAGCAGAGTCACCAGGGAGAGACGCAGACTCTCAGGACTTGTCCCAGACCTCCTGAATTAGAGTCCAGCATTGAACAAGCCCCCCAGGTGACTGGTCCACACAGTCTGCAGTTCCTAACCAGCTCCCGGGTGAGCCCAACACTGTTGGTCTGTGGATTCTGCTTTAGCAGCAGGGTTCTAGAATGGACAGATCTTCCACTCCTCTGCCAGCACACTAGGCCTCAGGTCTCAGTGCTGTGGCAGAGCCCATTAAGCTGATCATATCCTATAGTCTATGCTGACTTCTTCTGCCAGCACCTTCCACCTGAGGGAAGGTGGGAGAGCAGGAGAGGCTCTTTGAATCCCTCTAGGCACCTGACCTGCAGAGGTACCTGGGATTTACGGCTTCAAAAGGGGTGCACTAAGCTTCACAGGGGATGTCTCTCAGTGTGCCTGCATGTGGCAGTGGGAAAAGATATCTGTGAAGCCGGTTCTAGGTGTCTCTCTGTAAAAACGTCAGGGCAGGGGATAACTGGGATAAGCTATGTCTCCAGTAGATCTTATGTCCTTCAGAAGGGTGGCCCTAGAGCTGCATCAGGTAAATATGGGATATTTTATAGAAGGTTGTATAGGACATCTGTCTGGGCATAACTGGCCTCTCCATGTTGATTCTGACATGCCTCTTTCCTCTCTGTCCTCTAAGCCATGCTGCAATCCCCTGTCAACCTGGCCTGTTTCCCAAGGATCTGCCAGCGCTTACCTGATCCGTGTCAGCTTTCCCCTGTAGCTCTGTTGTGTCCCCTGGTTTCTGGGTTCCTGGTATGGGATCCAATGCCCTGTGTCTGAGTTTTGCTCTCCTGATCCTCTGTCACCTAGGTGTCAATCTAGGTGGCTAACATGCTTTTTCTTGTTGCTTCCTTGACCCTGGAAACAAAAAAGGCAATGAAGTTAGAGGCAGTTGAAGGTCTTGTGTCCTGAGAAGGATTTAACTCATTTAAACCAGAATTGTTAATCATTCCACCGGGCCAGAATCTTTTTCTCCCTCATGGAACTTTCCCAATTCAGGATAAAGCATCATTACCCATGTAGTTGCTCATGTTGAAATCCCAGGCAGAAGTCATTCCTGAATGCCTCCTTCCGTCACACCCACATCCAGTCCATCAGCAAGGCCTGTCAGCTCTTTGTCCAGAATACGTCTTAGGTGTGCACACTGTGCTTCCTGTTTATCAACACTGCTCTGATCCACCATCTCTAGATTACAGCTGTCCCCGACTGGCCTCCCTACTACCAGTCTTGCACTTCACAAAGAAGCCAGAGTGATCTTCTCAAAATCACTTCTGAGATTATCACCGTAATCTCTCTCCTTCCCAATTTCAAAACACTCAAAATCCAAACAGAACATCATGAACTTTGACCTTTGTCTCCTTCTCTACCTCTATGTCTTCCTATTCATTCATTAAATGAATGAAAACTTCTCAACTCACTCACTCTACTCCAGCCCCATGGACTCCTCCCATCAATGGGCCTCATTGTGGCCTCTTCTCTCCATCTGAAACTCTCTTCCCCCGGAGGATAAGGTGGCTAACTTTCTCTACTGAAGCCTAATCTTTGAACAGACCTCAAAGATTTTGTCCAAAGAGAGACCCTCCTCTGACCACACAATCTGAAGCAAGTTGTTATACCAACCTTATATTATAATGTTCTCTAGGCCTATTGGTACTGGAATCATGTTGTTAATGTTTCTTTTTCTTTGTTCCTGTGTATATCACCACTGGAATATGAGCTTTAGGGAGCAATTACCCTATCTGTTTTGTTCATACATTATAGATCCTCCACAAATTGAAGAAAATGATGGCAGGAGATATGATGACTGCCATCTTCATTTCTGTGTTAATTCCTTTATTTTTATTTTTATTTATTTATCTATCTATCTATCTATTTATTTATTTATTTATTTATTTATTTTTGAGACGGAGTCTTGCTCTGTTGTCCAGGCTGGAGTGCATTGGTACGATCTCTGCATGCTGCAACCTCACCTCCTGGGTTCGAGCAATTCTCCTGCCTCAGCCTCCTGAGTAGCTGGGACTACAGGCATGCACCACCACGCCTGGCTAATTCTTGTATTTTTAGTAGAGATGGGGCTTCACTATGTTGGCCAGGCTGATCTCAAACTCCTGACCTCAGGTGATCCACCTGCTTCAGCCTGCCAAAGTGTTGGGATTACAGGCGTGAGCCACCATGCCCAGCCAATTCCTTTATTTTTATAATATTTAGAATGCCAAAGAGAATGTTAAAAACTATGAGGCAGGCACGGTGGCTCACACGTGTAATCCTAGCACTATGGGAGGTCAAGGCGGGTGGATCACCTGAGGTCAGGAGCTTGAGACCAGCCTGGTCAACATGGCGAAACTCCATCTCTACTAAAAAAATACAAAAATTAGTTGGGCATGGTGGCACACGCCTGTAATCCCACCTACTTGGGAGGCTGAGGCTGGAGAATCACTTGAACCCAGGAGGCAGAGATTGCAGTGAGCCGAGATTGCACCACTGTACTCCAGCCTGGGTGACAGAGTGAGACTCCATCTCAAACAACAACAACAACAACAACAACAACAAACACCTAACTATGCTGGTTGGAAAATGCCATATTAAGTGGACTCATGCTTAGACCGTGCTTGGGTCACCCATAACTCCAGCATGCTGGGGCAGCAGGTGATGCTGTGGGGAGGAATCAGGGCTATCTGCTTCTACTCTTGCCATAGTAGTTCAAGGTGCAGAACTCAAACTGCACACCTTACAGGTAATGAATGAGTCTGTGGTGTCATGTGAAACAGGAAGAAATGAGGTTTAACCAATAAAATCACTGATTTGCCCAAGAAAAGGAAAAATTTTTCTCCTGGTTTCATTTTTTATTTGGAGATAGTTCACTCAAGATCAGAGACAGTGTCCCACGTAGGCAGAGTGACCCATCTGGGAAGTCTATGTTCCTCACTTGAGAGCAAAAGCATTGGAGAACAGATTTCAAAATTATACTATGGGTTGTCCAAGTATGAAAGGATGACAAAAACAAGACAGCAACCTAAGAAATAAAGAGATGTTTCTGACAGTGACTTCCCTGCCTTCACCGTGAGTCCTCTTGCTCTGCCAGTCCCCTGTTGGCGTTCCCACAGGATTCTGTTTTCCTTTCCCTCATCTACACTCATCTACATCCAAGGTTTTTAAGGACTATTCACGTATCGATTGCTGCCTTCAATTTAGATTGTTTTCCTGTGCTGCAAACTTGTATCTCCACTTGCCAGGTAGTTTTTTTTTTTTTTAAATTAACAGCCTTATTGAGGCAACATTGACCTACAATTAATATCATATATTTGAAGGGTACTGTTGGATACATGTGATACATGTTTACAGCTAGAAAGGAATGACCATAATTGAGATAATGAACATAATCATTACCTCCAAGTTTCCTTGTGCCTCTTTGTCGTTCCTTCTACATCTGCTTCACATCCCCAGGGAAACACTGATCTGCTTTCACTATAGATTATTTTACATATTCTCAAATTCTGTAAAGGAGATGATTTAGTATGTACTCTTTGTTGTCTGGCTTCTTCCATTCAGCTTCGTTATTTTGAGATTCATTCATGTGTGGGTATCAGTAATTCATTTTGTTTAATTTCTTAGTAGCATTCCATTTTGTGGATATACCACAGTTGGTTTATCCAATCACTTGATGATGGACATTTAAGTCATTTCCAGTTTATGGGTTTTACAAGCAAAGCTGCTATGAAGATTTGTGTACAAATATTTCTATGATTTTATTCCTCTTAGATAAATACCTATGTGTGAAATATTTAACTTTTAAAGAAACTCTGAAATTGCCTTTCAAAATGGTTACACCTAAATTACATTTCCACCAGTAGCATCTAAGAGTTCCAGTTGCTTCCACATCCTTTCCAAAACTTTCTTAGGCCAGTTTTCTTATTTTTAGCCATTCTAGTAGGCGTACTTCCTTAATTCAGGGCATCATGACATCTTCCCTGAATCATTACAGCCTCTTGCCCTCTGCCCTCTTCCGTACCTTGTTTGTATGCTATACTTTAAGATCCTACTCAGGTCTGTAATATCTTTCCACGTTTCTTGCCACCCAAAAAACTATCACCTTCCACAGAATTTGCCATTCATTCTTCAGCACCACATCCATATTCCATAGCAGACATACCTTGGAGGTGCTCCTATTCCTGTACTTATCAGTTTACCTATCTCACTGCACTGTAAGGGTTTTCTGCCTCTTTCCTACCATAGATTGTTAGCTTGAGGTCAAGGGCTAGGTTCTATTCAACTTTTCATCCCCAATTCTTTTGACACTCAGCACAGAGCCTGACACATAAAAAGTACCTATTGTTTCTGAAGGATGGAGTGAAAGAAACCCCCAAGTTTCCATTTATGGTGAACTTAATATTTCTAATTATTACAAGACTCTTCAAAAACAAATTTAATGATTTGAGGATATGCTCTATGTCCAATTTTATCTATATGATGAATAACAATATTTTCCTGTTTTCATTTTCTTTTCAAAAGATGAATTAACTATTCATCACGTTATCTGAGAAATTTACTTTCATAAAAGGGGTGGCTAAATTGGTTATTAATATTTTCTTAGATATATGTATAAATGTGTGTATACCTGCATACACACAAATACATATACACATACACCACACACATTTACAGTTTTTCAATGTGCCCTCCTGTACATTGGAACATTTAGTCAATAAGACAGTCAATAAGATCTTTTATTTCTTTTACTAAAGAGACAGGGTCTCGCTCTGTCACTGAGAGGCGAGTGCAGTGGCACAATCGGAGCTCACTGCAGCCTTGACCTCCTGGGCTCAAGCAATCCTCCCACCTCAACCTCTTCCCACCCACCTCAAGTAGCTAGGACTACAGACACACACCACCACACCTGTCTAATTTAATAAGACCATTTTAACTCAATTTATTCTTTTCTCAGTGCTACGGTTGTTGTCTTTAAATAATACCTCTAAATATTACAGAATTTTTTGTATGAAAAATTTATCTTAAAAATGGGGAAGAAAAGCAAACATTAAACAGCATTGCCTCAAGTACACTATAATTCACAACTGTTATTAAAAGTTTTCACTTTATTAAGAGACAGTGAGTTATACCACAATTCGAAGTGAAGTTTAAAATAAGATGATCAAATAGCTTTTCTTTCTTTAATAATTTCTCCCCTTCATGAAAGTACCATTTATAGTGAAATATGGTATTCATATTTCTGAGAAATAAACCAGAAAAGGCCACTAGCAAGAAATGATTACACATGATGTTTCCATTAAGCATTTCCATTCCTTTCAAGTTTCAGATCTACAATTTAAGCACTTACAACCCAGGGAAAAAAGGAATTCTAGGGTTGCTCAGCCCTAGTTTACAGCATGAAGCAGGACTGTTGTGTGGATGCCCCAGGGACCTCTACAAAAGCCTCGTAACTGGAGCTCACGAATACTTACTACCACTCCCTACTGGGGCTGAAACACAAACTGTTTAAGTGAAGTAAAGTAGATGGAACAGAATAAAAGGGATTACTTTGCATCACTCTCCCGTAGTGTTCATCTTTCCTTTTGGTAAGTCAGGTATCAATAGCTAGCTGATGTTTTACTTTAATGTTTTTTTCACTCTGTGTGTGTGTGTGTGTGTGTGTGTGTGTGTGTGTGTGTGTATCATGCCTATCTCAGGCTTTACCAGCCAGTAAGCACAAATTTTTAACACCCAAATATCATTAGCTAATGATATATAATAATAAATTATTAGCTAATAAATATAATAATATTTAACTACATGCCCCATCCCACTCCAGGGTAATTGGACTTGTTATGCCTTATTATTTTCTTTTTAAGAGACAGGCTGTTGCTTTGTTGCCCAGACATGAGTGCAGTGGTACAATAATAGCTCACTGCAGCCTCAGCTCCTGGCTCAAGTGATCTTCCCACTTTGGCCTTCCAAAGCTCTGGGATCACAGGCAAGAGCCACTGTGACTGGCCTGCTTTTCAATTTTGTACTCAGTATTTCCTGGAGACTCTGAAGCCTTGCCCTGATGTTTCTAGAGAGAGACTGTTAGGATTCTAGAATATGGCTCCAGTCTCTACTACTGTTCCTCAAATCCTGCAGGAATTGAACATTAGCTGTTCTCCATGTCAATGAAACTGGAAGCCTACCTCAAGCCCCAATGCCAGTGATCCTAATCACCACTCTTGCAAAGTCAGAAGAAGAGGGTGGAAGGCCGGATTTCCTGCAGAAACTCAGCTTGAGCCTCAAAATATCACAGCAATTAGCAATCCAGTTCTTTCTTTCTCTCTAGGTGGTAGATCTAAGCCTGGATCAGTAATCCAAGACAAGCAGTTCCTCAGAGTTCTGAGGGCAGATATCTGCTCACATCACTATAACAGTGACTATCTCTTCACTACCTGAGGTTTAAAGTGGTGTACCAGACATGCCTAGGGCAATACTTTTGAAGTAAAAGGGGGAAAATGACTTCATTTTTAGTGTGGAAAGGAAGTTAGGCTCCCAGAGCAAGGTTGCATGAATAGCTCTCAAGTATTTAGAGATATATAATCATTTCAAGGTACATAAACATGCATGCACACATGCATACACACTGCCACTGCAGCTGGATGCAGCAGATTAGAAATGGTAGCAAGTTCTTTCACAGGCTTCTTTTGGAGAGGTGGGGGCTATTTGCTCTCCCCATGAATCTGGGCTGGCCTGTGAGTGTTTCATCAATAGAGTATAGTGCAAGTGAATCTATGTCAGATGTAAGCCTAGCCTTTAAGAGGACTGGTAGCCACTGCCTTGGCTTGTTTGAGCACTGTGCCTGACTAGTACCCTGCTTGAGAAACTTTGTGGAGAGGCTCTGAGGCTCCATGGAGAGGAAGAGGACTGAGACATGTGGAGTGAAGCCCATGTACCCTTCAGTCCAGCCCAGTCACCACTTGGATACCAGGGACCCCAGTCAACTCCACATGGTTCAAAGAAATCAGCCAATTCTGGACCCATATAAAATGATCCTTATTTTAACTTATCAAGTTTTGGAATACCTTATTATGCAACACAGATTCCTGGAGCCCTAGTTAGGGACAAATATTGTAGGGTCCTCCAGGCTGTGGCCAGAACTCCCATCCCCTTTTAAGAGCAGTTCTGCATCTGATCCTCCACTCCAGACTCTTTCCACTGGGTGCAGATCTGTGAGGACCTTGAGACCAACCAGCCTCATTGAATGAGTTTCAAGTTTTCCCCTACTAGATTCAATTACTACATGCAAAGGAGTACACTCAAAATAATGGAGCTCCATTCTCTGCCCAGCCGGGACACCCTGTTACATGTACTTTATTAGTTGCCACGATTGCTATTTTAAAGTTTTATAAAAGGTTAGGAGATGAGATTTGATCAGGAGAAAAAAGTACGTCTTTTCAAAGCTTTTCTTAGAATTTGAGAGGAAGGAATCATTCAAGGATGGGAAGTGCATGAGTAATTAAATTACTTTAGTCTTCCTTATTTTTTCTTTGTAATCATTATGTTTTCTCTTCCCCGAAGCTCACATCCTAAACCCTGTGCTGCATTTCAGAATAAATCCCAAGGTTCTCAATTATTAGTCTCTGTTAGAACTATTTTCTCCTCATTTTCTCTTTCTCTTTCCCTGCTAAAATTAGCGTTCCTACCAGGACTCTGTAGTTAACTTAGTACACCGTTCCAGCTCTGAGTCGGATGCCAAGAACACCTTTTCTGTCTGGCTCCCAGGGTGCCTGCATTGATGTGCTATGCTGAGGACATCAATATGATGTTCAGTGATGCATAGTTGTTTCTATTCTAAGGGATACATTTGACTGTTTATAGAGCAGCAAGAAACAGCCTAGTGTTCACCTGCTGACAAAATGAATGTGGATAAGATGCTTCTAGATTTCTGGCATAGATGCTTGTGAGCAGTGATCAGCTAAGTTTAGGTGTGGCTTATAGCAGTCAGGAACTTACTGAATCTCAGATTCTCAGATGACCTTTTCATCTGGGCAGGAAGACAACTTTTCTTAGCTGGGCAAAAGTAAAAAGGGTTCAGAAATTTGATGTGTCAAATTCACCATGACTCATTTATCAGAGTGGCGGGGGCTTAATTTTTTTTTTTTTTTTTTATCTTTTCATATCAAGTTTCAGGGTATTCTCCAAAAGCCCAAAAACAAAATCAAACTGGATGAAGAATTGAATGCATTCATTAGGACTTGTTCCTAGTTACACAAAAACTAGGGTGGCTGTAGTATTTATTATACAGACGAGGACACTTTAAGAGTGCAAGGAAGCACTACTAACAGTTACACCACGACAGCAGGTGTGTAAGGCAAACAGGGATGCATTTCTACCCTTGAAATAGCCCAACTCAAGTTGTCTTAAGGCAATAAAGGAGATTCACTGGGCTGCATTAGAAGAAATGCAAAGGTTAGGTGGGCTTTGAAACAACTCGACCAGTTTCTTTTAATGTCTCCATTTTGCCTTCTGGATGGTAGCCTTTTTATATATATAAATAAATATTTCCCTAGCAATCAGACTGAGCATATAGTAGTTTTATCTCAAGACTGGTTCTTCTTGTGGTCATAGGTGGATGCCAGTAGCAGTTGGCATGTTTCCTTTTTCACATTCAGCAATGGAAAGAACACCTCAATCCCAGCATTCTAAGCAAGAATTGCAAGGCTCAGACACGTCAATGCCCACTGCTATAACTGACAAGGAAGTGGAATGTCGCGTTTGGCTTCAACCAACAAGGGCTGGTTGGAGCTTTGAGTAACTTCCGTTTCTTACAAGTACTCAGGACAGTTTGGGGATGAGTGATTTTTTTTTTTCCATGAAAATTCTGGGTAATGTTTTTTTTAAAAAAAGAGTGGGAATGAATACTTGATAGGTAAGCAGCAAACATCTGCTCTATTGGAAACAAACCTGAAATTTAATAAAGTAGCTTTCTTGGTGCCCTGAAAGTTAAAAGAGAGGGACTCTGATGTCAGACTTTCTACGTGTAAACGCAGGTTTTACCCTTAATAACCACGTAACCTTGTACCAGTTGTTTAACCTAAGTCTCATTTCCTCAAACTGGAAAATTGGGATAATGCTAATAACTGCCTTACATGGTTGTTATGAAATTAAATGAGATAATGTATGCAAAGTGCTTATGACACTTATGACAGGGCCTGCCATATTGTGAGAGCTTAATACATGTTAGCCTCTATTACAATAGTCATTGAAGTGATTGTTTAGCAAAATGTTCATGAGAATCTGTAAGGAAATTCTAAGGTATCAGCAGTAAAGAAAATCATGTACTTAGTTGAGGGAGAAATAATGAAGGCAAGAATAAGAACTGAAGGAACTGGGGTATGAGGGCGGCATCTGGGAGAGAAGAATGATCCCAAGTAAGTAGATGAGTAGTTCAGAAAATTTAAAATTATTCCCGTCCAAAGTGAGTCTCTCATTTTTAAACATCGCAGCAGACTCTCTCAGGAGCCTTTTCTAGTGTTTCATGGTCAGGAAATTCTCCCTTATGTTTAAGATAAATCCCTTGTTGTCACATAAGCTCGTTTTATGTCTTCACACAGGATAAAACATAGGTAAAGGTTTTAGAGACACGGAGAGCTGAGATGGAGCTTTAGAGATGTTATAGGGGAAAAGTGACAAGGCTTAGTGACATCCATTTCTTAGCGACAGGGAGAAAAGGGTAGAGTCAGATGCAGGCCCATGATAGTGGGCATGAAAGACGAGGGAGACAATGGTATCTGTGACAAAGAGGGAGAGGGGAGAGGTTGGTCTGCTAGATAAGGAGTTGGATGTATAAATATAAGGTGATGATATTACCAGGGCTCTGATAATAAAATCAAAATGGTGCCAGAATAGTAAAGAAGACATTTTCTCTGCTTCTCTGTCCTCTCCTAGATAAGTAGGAAGCTAAAAAAAAAGGGGGTGGGGGACAGAAGAAGATGTTGCAATCACAACTTTTAGCAACATGTACACATTCTGGCAAGGTTCGATCATTAGAAGTACATAAAAAATGGATATAATCCAGTCCTAGTTTTTGGTGTGAGTGTAGCAGTGGGCGTGGTAGTAATGATTGGCTTTTCTTTGCCTTATGGGGGCTTTTGTAACAAAAGTGGCACTTTGCCCCAGTCGTCTATCGAGTGAGTCTTCTGTCTTACAAATGCAATCTGAATCATTCACAACAACCACATATATGCAGCAATTTTTGCTTTCCTGTGTTTTCCTATAAATTTTCTGTGGGATTGGATTTGGGTAGACTCTTGTATTTAAAATGAAATTATATTTTCTCATGATTGGTTTCAATAAAAGATAAACTAGATTATTCACATTTTGGTTGTTTATTAATGTAACTGAATTAAAGATAAGTTCTCCAACAATTACATACATTTTAATTACAAAATGTTATATGAGGTTTTATAAGTACTTAATTTAACTTGCTATACACTCAGCACCAGGTAATCTTTTTGCATTGAAAATAATGAGAAATAAGGATCCATTGTTGAAGCTTGTACTTTGATTTAGGAGGTGCAAATACCTAGTTGTATCACTGGTGAGAAATTGAAATTCTAGAGAGAATAGTGTCCCACTTAAAACAGATAATATGAAAATAATTTGTTTGTTTCTTGTGGTTTTGCTCTCCAAGCACACTTTGCTTGTGAGACCAATTATAGATTTTTCATATAGAACCATTATCTCCATCATCACATTGATGGCAAATAACTTGCTTTTTTTGTTCAAATAGTAGCTCCTCAAAGGATAGTTGCAACTGAATGAATGAATGAGTAAATAAGTAAATGTACCTATTATACTTGAGAAAATCAATTTAGAGTCCTGAATTTGTTCATGAGAAGTATCAAAATAGTATGTGTATTGATGCAAAGTTTTGGACACAATAAAGTTGCATTTTGTATTTTAAGCTATATCTGACCCTGATTTATTATATGTTTAAGAATTTAATTCTTGCTTAACTATTTGACCTACTACTGTCCAGTAGTCTCAATTATTTAACAGCTTAAACTGACACTTAATAAGTATGTAAATGGAAGGCACCCTAACACAATACAGGTATCTTCCTAAGTGCCAATTATATGCCTCAACATTCCCTTCAATTTCAATGTGTTAGTAAGAATCTAATTACACTGGTTTATAGCTGATGGAATTACAGAAGGAGAAGATTTCTCTCCTACATACTTATTAGACCTCAATAAGTGTTCCTTTGCAATCTGTTGCTATTCAATTACCAAGTAATAACTGTCTTAATGAATCTAATTGAAATGCTTATTTCAGACTCCTATCACACCAAAAAAAGAGGCTTCACTTGGAGTGCTGCCACTGGATGGGGCCTGACTTGTTTATCCAGAAAGAAGTGACTTTCCTGGGAAGAAGGTTGCATCTGTGAAAGCCTGTGCAGCATTTCAAGGACATTCATGTTTTCATCATTCAGGTATTAGAAAACGGAAGCCCCTACTCAAAAACCTTACTAGTCAAGCCCATGCCTGTGTGCGCACTTTTACAATCATTCTGCCTGAATGTTCCCCTCACCATGAGAAGCTTTTGTTTAGCTTTCCTTAATGAAGACAAAATAATAATAAGTAAAACATCATAGCTAATATCTGTAGGGTACTTATTAGTGCCAATGCTGCCTAAACACTAGTTTAATCTTCACAAGTCCCCTAAGAGAGATGCATATGGTTATTGACTCCATTGAACAGATTTGGATACAGTATAGTTTAGTCTTTGGCAGAGGGCAAATTCATACAGCATATCGGTTAATAAGTGGCAGAGATCATGATGCAACTGCAGGCACACTGGCTTTGGAGCCTCTCACCCGCCGGCAAAAACTATCACAAGAGCAAAGACATGAAATAAATGTGATCTTAGTTGATGCAACCTCTTGTTTCTTGGGAAACTGAAACTGTAAACTTGCATGGCAAATATGAAACTAGCTCCAAGTCTCCTGAGCCCCAGTCCTGTGCACATCAACCTACACCATGCTGCATTAAAACAACAAACAAACAAACAAACAAAAAACTCATTGAGCTCGATGTTCTATGTAATACTCTTTGCATCCCCATTCTTTGGTAACTTATTTTTGGATCCACAACTGGGACATAAAATGCGTTCATCTCAAGGTCATGATTAGAATTTGTTTGGAAGATAATGTAAGAAGACAGTTCAAAACACACTATTGTGTTTATTTCCTTTAAAGAAAAAATTTAAAGTTTTATTGGCCCAAACACAAAGTGATGTTATTTCAAGAGAGGGCAAATCACTTTGACAGGCACAATTTTTATGCAGATTCTGTGAGGCTCCCCATTTTAAAACCACCCCTGGAGATCTGGGCATAGCCATGAATCTGCTGATACAGATGGGCTCAACCCAGAGACTCCCTGAAAAGCCAAGTTATCCTCAGCAGTATGTGACCCTTCTTGAGTTGCATCCTCATTGTCAGGGTGAGGGATAGATGCCATGGTCCATCTTTGGGACATCTGCAACGTGGAGTTTCTTCCTCTCCAAAAATGATGATAATGTGGTCACTTCAGAGATTTCAAGGATTTCTGATGAACAATATCTCTATGGAATATACAAGGATTTTAGGTACAGTACAAATAAAGATTTGACAAGAATAAAAACAACCCTTTATATAAATTACCTAGGTTTGCTAAAGAGTCACCTTATCACTTACACAGGTGTGGTGTTCATCTTTAACCATTGGTCCTTTTTCAGTAATGATTGGTTTCATCACTCTATGTATGAACAGACAGAGTCGCTCAGGTCTGTTCCTGTCCCATTTTTCTCATTTGAAACTATGATGTTTCCCTGCAAACACCTGTTCTGGTCAGTGCTAATTGCAGGGGCTTAATTCCCCCTTTGCATATTCATTCAGAAACAGTTTTTTGTTTTTGTTGTTGCTGTTGTTTCCCCAGACAGGGTCTTGCTCTGTCACCAGGCTGGAGTGCAGTAACACGAGGATAGCTCACTGATAATCTCCAACCTCTGGGTTCAAGTGATTCTCTTGCCTCAGCCTCCCAACCAAGTAGCTGAGACTACAGGTGTGAGCCACTACACCGGCTAATTAAAAAATTTTTTTTTTTTTGTACAAGCAGGGTCTTGCCGTGCTGCACAGGCCGGTCATGAACTCCTGGCCTCAAGTGATCTTCCTACCTTAGCCTCCCAAAGTGTTGGGATTACAGGCATGAGTCACCGTACCAGTCTTCTAAGAAGCAGTTTTTAAGGAGCAACAGGTTCTTGTAGTTATCCAGTTAACACAGTATCAAAATTATGAGTCTGCCAACAGGCAAGAACTTCTTTTATATGGAAAGAAAACAATATGATAGAAGGGAGTTGTTTAGCCTCTTGAGGAAGCCCTGAGTACACCCAGCCAGACGACCTGATAGTTTTGAGTGCCATTAATTTGCTGAGTGCTGGGCAAGGTTCCTTCCCTCCCCTTAGGACTCGCAGCCTGGAGAACTACAGTTTATGATTGTTGGAAAACTCCCGGGAATGCCCTTATAATGATGTACATGGGAAATTTGAAGTGGGGAACAGAGAATAGACAATGGTGAAATGACAGTTTAACTTAATCCTGTCCTTTCTAAACAGAGAAAGCTCAGAACAAGAGTTCATACAAACATCCAGCGGGCAGGGACCAGCTCTTGCGGAAAGAGTAGTTTATGGAACAAAAAATGGACAATAATTTTTATGTCCAAAATTGATTGTTTTGAAAATGACTAAAGATTATAAGAACTTGAAATCTTTTATATTGAAATTTTAAAATATTTTAAATGTGAAATTGTGAAATGTGAACATATTTTAAAGGTGAAATCGTATAATTACAAGCAGTATATTAAATAGAGAATGTGAAACTTTTTCTGAAACAGAATAGATTGTAAAGTGTTTATGGAATATACACTACCTATGGTATTCCTGTTTAATTTTTTTCAAAATAGTGAGTTATTTGGTTTTAAATTTTTGCAGGGTTATTTATTAAATGTATTTATTATTTATTTATTTATTATTAAATTATGACTAGTTTTACTTTGTTGTTTCTTTAAGGCACAGGTCTTTGAAGATTTTGCATTGCTCTGTGAGTTACCAGAGGACTACAATCTTTAATGCAATTCAGACAGCAATTCACCAGGCCTTGCATGTGCTCAGGCCTGTTGCTCCTTATCAGAGGCCCACAAACAGCTCTCAGTACAGCTGCAGCCCTGGAGAATTTCCCTGTCTCCTCCTGTTCCCTCTCTCTCCTCCTCCTCCCACTTCTTTTCCCTGCCTCTCCCCCACCCCTATACAAACACACGTGCGCGCGCGCACACACACACACACACACACACTACTCCTTGGCTCTTTAATTTTCCTTTGAAGGCATCAAAATCAATTTTAGGACTCAATTTGGTACAAAGAGTTAATATGAATTTGATATGGATAGAGTTGACTGATCTCTACTCTGGGTTTGAAGATGTTGATGCAAATGGAAAGGAAATAATCCCAGGCTATTGTGACAGATGACATGGTGTAGAGGGAAGAGCACAGGACTGAAGGTGGAGAATCACTTGTTTATGCAACACATATTTCCTGAACGTCAAATACGAGGATAAAGCCATGAAGGAAACAGAGCCCTGTTTCTGCAGAACACACATTCTGGTTGGAGAAGACAAGTAGAGAATACACCAACAAATAAGAGAATATCTGATGATGATGAGTGTTTTATGAAGGGGATAAAGAGTGACTGTAGGGAGAAAGTGATTATTTTAAGTAGGGAAGGTCTTTTGTGAGAAGGTACTATTTAAATTGAGACTTTATAAGCTGTGCAACTTTGGATAAATTATTTAGCCTCACTGAATCTCTCAAGAGTAAAATTAGGTTAAAAGTACCCAGCTCTTAGTTATTGTAAACACAAAGAAGAGGAAAATGTATATAAAGTGGTTCAACAGCTAGTAGCTGTAACTGTTGCCATTGACGAAATTCTGTGTCAGTTAGGATCTGAGCAAGAAACTGACAACACACGCAAATGAGGATAGCCTGAGTGAGTTTAATAGAGAATTTATAAAACTGTCAGTGGGGTGTAGGGAAACAAGAAGGGAAGTGCATTCTCTGGGATCCAGTAAGAGCAGAGAGTGATGACCAACTGCAGACCCCAAAGAGAAAGGAGAGTGAGGCTACTGGCACTTGGAGGCAGAGAAAGCCATGTGGAGAGGGAGGCAGGGAGGCCGGACTGAGCTAAAACCTTCAGTCCGCTGGCCTTGAGCTATTTGAGGGTCTGTTATGTTCAGGATTAAGCTTGGCACTATAGAGGATCACAAAAGTGTGTTAGTTAGGGAGTCTTCCAGCAATAGGCTTGCAGTCAAGAATGGGAAACAACACGTATGCACGTAATTTGATTGAAATGTAAGAAGTCTTACGGATCATAGGAGGAGTTCAGATAAAGACTAAAAAGTTCTCAGGGGCCAGATTGCTACCAGCCGACAGATCAAAGGAACTGCCATAGAGGAGGTGGCTGTGTGTGCCCTGGACCTCAAAGGAGAGAGAGGATATTCAGACATGTAGCAGTGATGGGCAGAAGCACATTTTAAGTGGAGAGAATAAAACGGGAGAAGCAAATGGCTGGTGATTGAAAAACCCTGATTGCATGTGCAGGAAAGAGAAATCTTAGTTTGACTGGAGCCTCTGGCACATGAAGGAGATTTAGAGTTTGCTGTTTCTGGGAATCTGTCCATCTTCACCCTCATGCTGTTCTCCTTTCCTCTTTTAACTTGTATCTTCTCTCTCCTTGTTTTGTTGACGTTCTCTTTTTTGTTTTCCGTGGTCCTTTTTTATGAGTGGAGCATTTCAGTGCAAGGGCAAATGGGAGTGGAGTGGGGTTCTGTGGAATGTCAGAAATGCATGCTCAACCTAGATTTCCCAAGCTCTCACTCAGTCTTATCCCAGGGATCACTTGACGTGATGGGAAATGATGGGAAAAAAATAAACAATGTGATCCCAGAGCAATGCTTATTTACTTTATCCCTTTAACCCAGTTCTACTGCTTCTCTCTCCATTTCCCAAGAACCAGGGGCAGGAAACATGAGAAAGCAGAAGGGGGACAGATTTTGGAGAATGTGAGTTTGTCCTTTGTCCTTCCAAGACCAGAGGCCATGTCTGCCACCACCGGTTTCAGGCAACAACTGGTTCATTTCCCAGCCCCACCAATGTACACAACCTGGCTTGTTCTTGAGCCAGGTGCTTTCTCATTGGTGACAGAGCAGCGGTACTTTCCAGCACGCTATGCAATTACCCAGACCAGAGACCCTTCCTCTGCATGGATTGGCCCTGCTTAAGAAAAGATACGTAAACTGTCCTGGCCTATTCTGTGTTTTTCATTTTTGTTTCTTTATTCATCATCAAAGCCCAGTTAAAGTGGAAAACTTAAGCTCAAGGCATTTCCACTGATTTCTCTGGGTGCTCTCATGAGGCTCAACAGTACACACTCAATAAATGTACATTAAATAAATGAATAGTTGCAAAAGGGTATCTGGGTTAAAGAATAATCATCATACAAAATGTACTCGAGTTGCCATTCATTATTTTATCTTTGTCTTTCCAATAAGCCTTGACTCCATTGTGGAGAGAAATAATACTTTGATCATTTTTTAAATTTCCAGCTACTAGAAGACTATATATGGTCCATAACAGGCCCTCAATGCATACTTGTTTGAAGGAATGAATAACTAAATCACTGAATAAACAATCCTGTCTTCTAAGCCGATTTAGGGAAAGGATGGGAGATAGTAAGCGCCTTCCCAACAGGGAAGTCATGTTGGGAAGGGCCTTGTATATAAGACTAAGGATGTTGCATTTTATTATTTATTATTTTTCCTATAGGGGATGACTGAAGCATTTTAAGTAATCTGTGAGTGATTTAGTGGTCAAGGCTGCTTTAGAAAGATTATTCTGATGGTTAAGTGATGGATTGCTCTGATGATAAATCTGATGTATGTCTAAGCTTTTGTTGTTTTCAAAAAGTAACAGTGAAAACTTCAATGAACAAGGGGCTTTAAGTTCAAACATAGGTATGGTTGCCTTAATTCTATTGCTTACTGATGGAAACAAATATACTTTACCCAGCTTACATGGTCTAAAGGTGTTGTACAGTTTTAGAAGACAATGTGTCCTCATGAGATTAGTATAAGCTAAATGTGCTCAATTATTTGTCATTTCTGTAAAGTGCAAAGTCTCAAACATCTTCCATGTTCTTAATCGCAAACAACAAGACTATCTTCAAACTAAGAAAGAGAAATGTTCCCATTCTCATTTATTAAACATCCCTCTGAGAAAGAAACAATGCTCTTTAAAGTGCTGGACCTAAAATTGTAAGCTTTTTGTAGCCACTCTAAGGTTTGAAAAGTTAAACTTGTAGAAGCAGATTGTTTTGTTTGTTTTTGGCCATCTGAATAGCTGGCATCTAATGGTCACACCTTAACATGCTATTTTAGTTAATCACTTGGGATTTTCTCAGTCAGAACCAACTGAACTATGTTGGGCTATAGCTGAGAATAACTCAAATCCATCTACCCATGATTTTTTGCACCTCTAAAACCATTCAAACACCTCTTTGTTAATATATCATCATAAATATTGATTACTCATTGTGATATATACAGCTATACACTTTTTACAGCTCCTCTATCAAGCGGTGGAGTCCATTTCCCCTACTTTCTGATCTGGACTGGCTTTGTGACTTGCTTTGACCAAAAAGAGGTGGCAGATGTGATTTTGTGTGATTTCCAAGCCTCTTGTTAATGAGGCCTGGGAGCATCCTCTCTCATTCTCTTGGAACACTGCATTTTGAAAGAAGTCTAGGCAGCCTCTTTGAGGTTAAGAGATCACAGGGAGACAGTGAAAGAGACCATTTGACAATACAGATCCGTCTGTCCCAGATGTCCTAGCCAAGACCCAAGGTATATGAGGCCATCGGGGATAGCCAATCTCACAGACAAATCTACTAACAGATTGACTGCAAATGCACAAGTAAGCCTAGTCGACACTCTGTGGAGGAGAGGTAAGCTCTCCCAAATGAGCCCTGCCAAGTTGTTAACTTACAGAACTGTAAGGAAATAAATAGTTATTGTTGTCAGCCATCAAATTTGAGGGTATTGTGGTAGACAGATTCCTAAAGATTGCCCTTCTAAGATTCCCATTGCCTGGTTATTCAATTAAATACTAATCTAGGTACTGCTGTGAAGGGATTTTTCAAATATCATTAAAGCCCCAAGTCCGTTGACCTTCTAATAGGATCCTTATGTGATCTTATAAAATATTTAAGTGAGCACTTAAGAGCAACAAGTTTTCTCTGGCTGGTAGCAGAATAAAAGCTCATACAGATATGAAGAATAAGAGGGATTTGAGGCCGGGCATGGTGGCTCACGCCTGTAATCCTAGCACTTTGGGAGGCCGAGATGGGCGGATCACTTGAGGTCAGGAGTTCAAGACCAGCCTGGCCAACATGGTGAAACCCAGTCTCTACTAAAATACAAAAAATTTGCTGGGTGAGATAGCACGTGCCTGTAATCCCAGCTACTCAGAAGGTCGAAGCATGAGAACTGCTTGAACCCGGGGGATGGAGGTTGTAGTGAGCAGAGATCACGCCACTGCACTCTGGGCAACAGAGTGAGACTCCTTTAAAAAAAAAAAAAAGAAAAGAAGGATTTGATATGGCCTTACTGTCTTAAAGATGTAGAGGGCCACATGACAAGAAGTAAAACAGCCTCTGGATGGTCAGAGCAGCCCTTGCCGACTGCCAGCAAGAAAACTGGGACCTCAGTCCTACAATCAGAGGAAACTGAATTCTACCAACAGTCTGAGACAGTTGTGAGCAGATTCTTCTCCAGGGCCTCCAGATAAGAGCACAGTTCAGTTAACACCTTGATTATAGATTTGTGCAACCCTGAGTGGGGAACCCTGTCCAGCCGGCCCACATTTCTGACCTACAGAACTGTGAACTAATAAATGAGTGTTAAAAGTCTCCAAGTTGGTGCTAATGTGTTATGCAGCAATATGAAACTAATACAAGAGTTTGTTTCGTAGCGGTGGATGATAAATACACACATGAGCATTTGTATAATACATAGAGAAGACATAACACGGAGCAAGGGATTTCAACTCTGTACATCAAAATCTTTTGGAGACCACTTTTAAAATACCAATGCCTGAGCCCACCCTAGAGATGCTAATTTAATTGATTAATTATTCTGGGATCTAGTCCAGGCTTTGGTGGTTTTAAAAACCTCGCCAGATGATTCTAATGTACAACCAGGCTTGAAAAGCACCAATGTAAACAAATTATACAGGACAGATAAATAGATAAGAGAGAGGTGGAGATTTTCACCCCATCTTCCCTCCTAATTCATCCACTATGAGATGACCATCTTGAACATGTTGTTTACTCTATCTGTTAGGGTGCTTTTGACTAGAAGAAGCAATACCTGACCAACAATGGGACAAGAAGAACATTCGCCAGGCGCGTGCCTATGGTAATCCTAGCACTTTGGGAGGCTGAGGGGTGTGGATCCCCTGAGGTCAGGAATTCGAGACCAGACTGACCAACATGGCAAAACCCCGTCTCTACTAAAAATACAAACATTAGTATGGTGGCTTGTGCCTGTAATCCCAGCTACTTGGGAGGCTGGGGCAGGAGAATCGCTTGAACCTTGGGGACGGCGGTTGCACTGAGCCGAGATTGCGCCACTTCACTCCAGCCTGGGCAAAAGAGCGAGACTCGTTTCAAAACAAAACAAAACAAAAGCATTCATGTCTTCTGTAACAGGAAATCCAAACCTGAGAGTCTTCAAAGTTGGTTAGTTTAGCAGCTCTACATAGCCATTAAGGACTTGAGGGCACTCAATCTCTTTACTATGCCATCTTCAGCATGTGAACCTTTCCCCTAGCCTGCTTTCGTGGTATCAAGATGGCAGCTGCTGATCCATGCACCATCTGTTGCTTCCACTACCGGAAAGCAGACTTTTCTTCATGTATTCCCTCTTTCTTAGAAAAGACAACCTCCCTTAAAGCCCTCCCACACTTTTGCTCGGATTCTACTGGCCAGAATTGAGTCGCATGTCTAAGCTTTCACTGTAAGAGAGACTGGAAAAGGAAGTATTTTGCATTTTCAGGCTCTGTAGGTGGAGCTGACCACTCTCAGCAAATTAGAGCAGGGATAGGTGGGTGGGTGGTTAGTAGGTAGACAGCCAAATATGCTGATCCTCCACACATCTCTTTATCCTGATATAAAGACACAGTATTTGTGTGTCTATATAGATGTAGATATGGGTATGTACTCAGGAATGGGATGATATCATACACGCTCTTTACTGTGGTCATCCTCCCTGTCACATTCTGCTATTGTTATTACCATTTTGACTTCCTGCACTTTACTCAGTAGCATACGTTAACACTTGGTGTTTATCCTTTAATAATTTCCTCAATGCTTATATAAATCATAGAATATACATCTACTTATAGAATGGAAGTGTGTCATTATTTATTTACCAAAATAATATTATGTTGCATATTATGACAATCCTTTTAAGTGTGTAGAAACACTTAGGTACCTAGCTTACTAGTGTTGAAATGTTATCATTGCTCCCCAGCTTCTCCCAGTTTTCCTTCCTATTCAACTTTCCTTTCTATCTCCTTCAACATTTACCAAAGAGTCCAGCTAAGCATGAGTACGGAGCTTCCTAGCCTCCCTCATACTTTGTTGTTTGGGATGTCAGGGTAATGTAGTTATGAAGCAGAATGTTCTCTACGTGCCCTTCTGTCTTTCAACTAGTTGCTTGCTCTTAGAGAAGTTTTCAGGGTCTTCTGACATTCCCGTTTAGTTTCTAAGATCCTTCATTCTCTTTCTGTTTTCCCAATGAAAGCCTGTAATTAATTGTCCCTCCTAAGCTTCTGGAAGCTACCTTCTCTCCTGAGGGAAATATAAGACCTCAGAGTGATATTTTACATTTCCAAACATGCCACATTCCCCATGCTTTTTGCCACTCACATGGTGGAAGGATCCTAATTATAGGGCTGAAGGGGAATTCATTCTTTCTAGACTCCCTGCCTTCCTTTTTCAGTGTTTATTCCGACACTAAAGGGAGTTTTTTCACAAAGCTCTAAAACTCAACCATTCTGCCAAGAATTTTTGTTGTGTTGTTTTTATGAACGGTGACTTTTCCTGTTATGTTTTAATCAGATGTGAACAAAACCAAATAGTTGTTAGACACGTTTATACAGGGATTATCTTATAGATTTCTGTCAAACATAGTTAACCTGAATCTTTCTTGTATGTCTTCTAAATAACTGCCTAAATATACTGGTGTTCAAATAAACATGAGAGGAAAAGAAGCAAAAGATAATATCACTGGCAAAGGCATAAAAGATTCAAAGCGAAAAACTGCAAAATGTTGTAGCTCTTGGCTACCATCAATGCTGGCTCAGGGCAATAACTTTGTTAGGCTAGGGCCTGGCCTGATTCTCACCAAACGTGTATAAGGCCCAGTGCAGCAGGGGTCTCAAAATGTGACCAATGTGTTTTCAGTGTTCCCAGGGTACACATTGTAGATGCTGGAGATTTAGAAATTGTTCAACTGGGGAGATTTCATATGTACAGTAGAAGCATTCTAACTCCAGAGCTATCTCCCTGGCAGTCGGTGACTAATCTAAAACCAAGAGACACACGTCTGTTACAGGAAAAGGGTCCCGATCCAGACCCCAGGAGAGGGTTCTTGGATCTCTTGCAAGAAAGAATTCAGGGCGAGTCCACAGTGCAAAGCAAAGGAAAGTTTATTGTCTCGCAAAAAAATAAAATAAAATACGACGGTAAAGTTGTGAAAGGACAGCTACTCCATAGACAGAGTAGGGTGCTTCCAAAAGTAGGAGGAACACGTCCACCCTAGGTCCAATGCTTGTGTGTATATATACACACACATATATACACACACACATATATATACACACACATATATCTACACACACATATATATGATGAAAAAATATTATGGGGAGATGTGCTCTGCTACAAAGGTTTTTGATAAAGGTTTAATTTTCGTAAGAATCGATATATTATCTTTCAAGCAAAATTAGGAATGCTTTTGTTCTCAAGATATCAGGCTATTAGGACAATCCCAAGTCTGGGTCTGTTTAGTAAACGTTATCAATCTGTTCCCTTAACTGTAAATATCTAGAGGCTAGGAATGCCTAACTTTCTGGGAATGCAGCTCAGCAAGTCCCAGCCTCATTTTCCTAGCCCTCACTCAAAATGGAGTCGCTCTGGTTCGAATGCCTCTGACATGTCCAGTTATGCAATAACTTAATTTTTTTTCAACAATGGGGGTAATTTTCTCTATGGTGGCTTTATGCCTTTTGATTCCTAGGCTCATTTTCAGGAAACAAGATCTTCCTATTGAGTGGTCTTGGTATTGACATTCTTGATGTAAGTTGGAACTATGGAAACCCTAATGAAATAGTATGACATACAACCAGGCCATTAAATGCCAATTCCATTTTGCCTGGCTAGACTGGTTGAGATTACCCCAAAACATCTCTCTCCTTAAGGTAGTCCATAGCTACAACAGAAGGAGGAGCAGAGTTGCTTCTCCTAAAAGAGAACTTGTGAAATTGAGAAAATTTACTTTTTAAAAAGTAGGGGGAGGGGAGAAATTGCAGGGAACTTTGCAAAGGGGTGTGGCTTTCCTGACATCCTTAACTGGCATGCTGTCACAGAGGAGAGGAGTTTGCTCTGCTAATTATTTCATATTTTCCCAAGTTGTCATTACCATAATAATCTCATTGTCCTCAAAGCTACCTGCTCTCTTTTCACCTGCTTCCTTGCTTTCTGTTATTCTTGAATCTAGGAAAGAAAAGACAAAGGAAAAAATGGGGTTTTCCAGATTTTTGCGTGGTTGCCCTTTGAGATACAGAGAAGGCCCAGGCTGCCTGCCACAGCATCTCCATTCTGAGTTCCTCCTCTGGACGCTAGCCATGTACCCACACCGTGCTCTGCCATTGCCTGGCTATTCTGCCTGGGTCCTAGTTCTGTCCTGAGTTCTATCTTTTGGTTTTTTATAATTTCCACATTTCATCGGTTTATTCCCAGTATCTCAAGGAAAAAAAAAAAAAAAAAGAAAGAAACATTTTATTTAGACACTCTAGGAACCAAAGAACGTCAAGGTCGATCATAATCATTGATACCTTCCTTGTAGCAAAATAAAACTTTTGGGAGTTTGTTTTCAGTGGTAAATAAAGTCTTCATCTTTTCTTGATACTAGATAACTAAACAAAGTCAGGGGCTGTTTCCAGGAGTTTTTTTTCCTTTTTAAAACAAAGTTAGAATAAAAATGTACAGAGAATTTTCAAAAATGTGTTTGAATGAAGCATGTTTCAAAATATGTCAGTTTTAATGATTCTAAGCGGTTTTTAATATTTTTGTATGTTTTTTTCTAGACTCCTATATATGTACACATATTTAAAATAATTTGAACTCTATTGTTTTCTTCCATTTTAGTGTTTTGCTCTTTTCTCTCATTTATGATATTCATGCAAATTAAGCAAACCACATGATGTCAATCATTTCTACCTCTATGAAGTGTGAGTTCCATAGGTAGTTGGAAATAATAGTTTAGTAAGTCCTGAAAAACCGATGGAATTTTTCAGGGTGAAGCCTTAACTGGGCAGCCAGAAGAGGCTCTCATCAGATCAGATTGAATCTTAAGAATTGATCTCAATTTTATGAGTCACTCCAGTAACATACAGACCAACAAAACTCCAAACTGCCTGACTCTATCTCTGAACCTGAGATGTCATTGAACTTTGGAGCCTAATTCATACCCCAAATGCTCCCTAAAACTCTCTAAACTTTCACATTTGCAAAAGTGCTCCAAGGGTTCCATTTCTTTATTATACTTTCCAAAGCTGTCTCCCAAACCCATGGAATGCTCCTTTGAGAATGGTTAAAGAATGCTATAATCCTCTTATTTGAAAACCTGATTTGCAAATGCTAAGAAGGTCTATATGCTTTTACTATGCTTATTAGCATTAACAGTTGCAAATGTCTGGCAAGGCCCTGCCACCTGACTTAGGGTAAGATGCTGGGGCGATTACCAAATTTGTTTCTTCAACAGATGTTTTTTTTGTGTGCTTACTCTAATGGCTCACAAAAGGCTAGGCAGCTCAAATGATCAGAAAACATTCTTTAAGATAGTCCGACTCCTAAAGATCTCCCAACCATAGGGAGCAGTGGAAAAACTGTAACTGTGTTTAACTCCCAATATACAACCACAGCTCAATATGAAGAAATTGCAAAGTAAGAAATAAACAAATTCTCCCCAGAGACTCTCTGCCAGTCCGCAGGTGTAGATCTGGCAAGATGCCCAGAAACCTAGATGGGTACCATTTGGACACATCAAGTTAGTTTCTTGTAGCATCTCTGAATGCATCCTTTTGGTTGCTTTCAGCCTACACCTTGTCAATTCAGCCCATGGATTGTTTTTTCAAATAATTGATTTGGCATGTTCATTATGATGGCTCAGCATGTGACTGATGTCACTGAATGTTCTGTTTTTCATTAGAAGTTTGGCACGTATTCCTGGATACTGTAATTATTCTACCTTTTTTGTTTCTCCTCATTATACATGAAGTGCTGGAGAGAGGCCATCCTCACTGATTGAACACCGATACTCCCTTTTCAACCGTCTCGCAGAGGGTGTTAGCTTGTGCATCGGGCATGAGTGTGAGAATGTGAATTAGCCCTGATTTTTGAACTGACTGTCATTTACATGTCCACAGTTGTCACACTCACACTCATCTTAATTTCTGTACCTTGAAAATGGGAATGACAATCTTATCCCTTTCAAAAAGAAAAAAAAAGGCATGTTGGGGATTAACTGAATAGGGCTCAAAAGCACCAGGAAAATGTAAGAGAAGTCTGTCCACATAAGCCAAGCACTGATGCTTTTTAGCAGTCAATGGATGTGCTTATTATAGTTTCTAAATCAGAAAACAGACCTCAAACTAGATCTGTGATTGATTGGGCGATCAATTGTGAGTTCAACTCTCTGTGAAGCCCCAGGGTAGATACACAAAATGTACAAGGCATGTCTTATCTTTTAATCAGAGTTAAATACCTCATGGAATTGCTGTATTCAGAGCCACAGCCTGACCTCTTACAGTGGTGCAGCAGCAGGGGTGGCCTTGTAGATGGCTTTGCCCAGTGTAGTAAGTCCTCACAAATACTGGCCACATTTCAAATACTCAGTAACCACATACGCTAAGCTACTAGGTTGTACAGCACAGATTTAGAACCTCCATCAGCATGGAACATTCCACTGCACAGGGCTGCTTGACACTGACAAATTGTCCTTCTTACCACTGCTCTAACTGGTCAGAAGTCAGTCTTTACAGTAGCATTGGGTAGGTCCATCTCACACTAACGAAGAACGCTCACAAGTAACAGCGCATATATAACGCTGTATTTTCATACTTTACCCAAACCCTGCATATGAGGCTAAGTGTACTCAAGTGCATGTTAAAATGAGATTTATCAACCAGTAATCAATACCTAATTTTTAAAAAGAATTATATTATAAGACAGGGGCTAAAAATATGCTATTTTTCTTTACATATGAATTCTAGTTGATTCACTATTTGAATGACCAAGACATTACCTCCCCCTCTAGCCTTGCACCCTCCATCCCCTCAAGAATTAAAGATTGATTTTATTATAGTTCCATTCTTCTTTGTTTATGATATCACATCTACTTGATAAAAAATGCAACACTGGCAGAGATTTAAGTGTTTCACATGTTATATATGCAAAAAGTGTAAACGTCAAATATATTAGTAGATCCAAGGTAAATGGCTTAAAGTGCACTGTTTGTCATAACTTATTGTTAATCTCACATATATCTTATATCTAACAGGAAGCAGGCCTCATGCATCCATAAACATACTACCAACCAAGCTATTGAACTTGTAATAGTTAAGCATAGCATTCATAAAATAATAGAATTGCAGAGTTGACAGAGACCATAGAACTGTCAGAGAAATGGATGTCAAATCATCTCTTTACCAAAGTCAGGAGAGGTGGAGTGCCCTCAATCACTAGATGAGTGATGGGGTGAGGATTAGAACTCAGCTCCCTGGACCCGGACCTAGGGCTGCTTTGGACACTTTGTTCTTTTCCCTCCTCTGACAAGCAGATGAAGGAGACCAGCTGGGAGAAGATGAGAAAGTTGATCTCTCTCTGATGGCAGGAGGCTGAGTCCTCCTAGTGCCAGACCAGCACCTGGGTCATCATGACACTACCTGGCAGAAGAAGAGATGCCCTCTCTTCTTAGCCTGTATCAGCATTTCAAGTGTTGCATCTGGCTTCAAAGTTGCCCCTTCCCAGGGTAACCAAGTGCTTAGTCGATGGAATTTCTGGAACCAGAGCACAGTGCCTTGTCCTGGTTAGTTTATTGTATTTGTCCCATTACTCTCTGGTTTTATGTGCTCCCTTTGAAAAAAAATCCCAAGTTCCCTTACCCTATGTCTCTCAAATGGGATCTGAGCATTTATCTTGAGGATTCACAGATGTGATTTTAGGGGACTGTAAATGTCCTGGAGAGGAAAGGGAAATGCGCCTTTCAGTCCATAGCATTCATTAAATTATCAAAAATGTCTATGATGGAATAAGGCTAAGAACTTCTATAAGGGAGAAAAGAAAGGTGCATTTTTTAGAAGAGAAAAAAGTCGCTGAACTCAGAAAAACTAGTAAACAGGCAGTAGGTATAATAAACACCAAGTTAATGGAAACAGGCAATGCAAATGAGTGATAATGCAATGCTAAAGAAGCCTAGGAGGAGGCTGCATGTGGTGGCTCATGCCTGTAATCCCAGCACTTTGGAAGGCTGAGGTGGGCAGGTCACCTGAGGTCAGGAGTTCGAGACCAACCTGGCCAACATGGTGAAACCCCTTCTCTACTAAAAATACAAAAATTAACTGGGCATGGTGGCGGGTGCCTGTAATCCCAGCTATTCGGGAGGCTGAGGCAGGAGTATCGCTCAAACCTGGGAGGTGGAGGTTGCAGTGAGCCGAGATCCTGCCACTGCACTCCAGCCTGGGCGACAGAGCAAGACAAGGTTGAAGATGCATTTCCCTTGTGTCTTCTTTCATCCATTTGTTCAAAATCTGAGTTACAAATTGACTTCGGCAAGTCAGTGAGATAGGAGACACCTTCCACCCTCTTCTCCAGCACTATAATGGTGTGCAGACTTACACAGACTTCCTGCCAATGATGGGGTCATTTGGAAGGCCGAGGTCAGGCTCTCTGGCTGGTGGCACAACCTGTGGTACTGGGAGCTGTGAAATGGGGCAAATAGGTCATCCACTGGTCTTTCTCTCTCACAAAAGGATTCCTGCAAATTTTTCCTCATGTCTCTGGAGTATTGCATGCCATGATAGGAATAAACAAGGACTTCTGATACCACTAAATTATACTGAAATGCAGCACCCCTAATTAGATGACACTATCAGGGAGAGTAATACTCGAGACAGGAATATGGCCATTCTGCTGTTCAGCAAAGATGCTGCTGAAGGTCCTTGAGAAAACATGACCACACGGGAGCTGCAGATGGGCTTTGGCCAGGAGTAGCAGCTAGAACCAAAAGGGCAGGGATTCCTACAAGCACCCCTGTTGTCTTTCTCAGAAGTGGCTTGCCACTGTCAATATCCATGAGAAGCAATGACAGCAGCCACCAACTTATTAGGTGCTAAGAAAGAGCTGTAGAATCATGTTGTTACCTTCCATTTCAATGTTTAGATATTTAGATAGCTCCTAATTTATTCTATTTGTTTAAAACAAGGGAACTGAGAAACTCCTTATACCAAATTGCAAGAAATGTTCACGGGAACCCTGTTTGCCAGTTATAATTTTGAACTGAAATTATGTGAAATAGTTCATGCAGGAAAACAAATCATGAATTTTAAAAATGTCTGTGGAACTAGATAGATCTATGGATAATGTGAACCACCTCTGTTTGCCTAAAGCGTCTGACTGTTGATGCAGTACAGTTCAGCTGGTTTTCTGAGCAGTTTCTCATTTTTCTCAGGGGCTCTGACCTTCAGTACCAGCCTTCCAAGGAGAGAATGGTAGTGCAACCATGACTGGAGAGCAACTGTTCCAAGAATATTTTGGCAGATTTTAAAAGCAACTCTTAGCAGTGTTGATTGACTTGAAAATATTTAAAAAATTTAATACGTTATAAACCTCTTCAATATCAAGAGGCAAGATATAATCATTTGTATATTTTATTTTGACTTTACATGCGGTGTTAAAAACCCAAAGTACGTATTATTTACACATCCACAATACAAGTTTACAAGATATCTATACATGTTAAAGTACTCTATAAAACAGTATAGAGCCACTTCACTTGAGGGTTACTTTTTATGCCGTACCATTAAAAAAGATACAATCTGCATTTACCTTTGCACAAATGGATAAAGCATTTAAAAATTAAATTATCAGGATAGAGACTAGATTTCATGTTAGAAATTTCAACATAAATACTGATTGAACTCACATTACAAACTACAAGGAAGTACAATGTTACAAAATGTTATCTGGGGTCACATAGAGTTACTGTTCCGTTTTACACACGCTGGGATTAATATTGGTAAGGTGAATTCAAACACGTTTGTTGTTGGTGGACTGAGTAGTGTTTATCATTGGTTGGTTTAATTTATTATTAATCTGTAATATTTTAGTTGCAAAGCTGAAGTGTTTCAAGAACAGAAATCTTAGCTTTAGCGCCTCCAGGGATCACTGGAAATCATGTTCTATATAAAACAATGTTCTTTAAAAAAAAAAAGAATAGCTGTATCAGTATTTCACATTCTGTATAAAAATGATCTGGTCTTCTGCAACCTGTCCTCCCCAAAGTAATAGGTACCAACAGTATTGTCAAAAGAAATCCAGTCGAACTCATTTGCCTGACTACAGCAGGAGCATTCCTCTGCCTTGGTACTTTCTAGATTTGGTTCACTAAACAACTGTGTGGTCTGCAGCATATTAACTGAAACAGTCAGCAGGGTTGCGCATCATCAACTGTAAGTGGTTTCTGCCAAACTACGCATAAATGACGCTCTATAGTTTCTGCAGGTGTCACATTACCCAGGAAACCTCATTTGAGTTCACATTATCACTGTTTCATCCTTAGGAAAGCAGGAGTGGAATGTTTATCATGGCAAAGAATGTAATGCTGCTCTGAGGTTGGATTATGTTAACAATTAATTGTTCTAGATTGTTTCTGTGATTTTTTGAAAAGAGTCTTTTTCAGGTGCTGGTTGAAAAACATTTACAACTGGCACTCAGTAAATAATGTGCTATACTGAAAACACTTGACAGATTTTAGTACTTCTATCATTCTCATGAATAAGGCACAAAATGCACAGATTCAGGTAAACTCACATGTGGTATTTACAGTATATTGTCATTACCTGCATGACTTAGGAGAAAATTCTCACATAACACAACACAGACAACATGATTGCACCACTGTTAGTCTTCACAGACTGTTTCTGTTAAGCCAATTACAATTCCTTTCATATGTCTTTCTTTCGTCTTCTATTTTTTGCTTGTTTGTTTTTTGTTTTTTACCTTGGGGGGTAGGAGGAGTTAAAGGAGGAGAAATTTTACTATGCGGGAAAAAACCAAACACAATAAAAATAAAACCTTATTAATGTGTCTAAGGTTAAATAGAGTGACTCAGGCTTTGATTCACAGTGGACAGGAAAATTTTACTACTGAATACTGGAAAATAAATCAAGGATACCTCTTAATATCTTGATCTCCTTAAGCTGGCAAGACTGGAATAGAAGTTTTAATGAATAGCAGCACAAAATCACTTGCAACTCTTACATTCTGGCATTGGGTACCACCTAAGTAAAGTTCATCATTTTGATGGTCAAAGGAGCCTCGATTCTATTCCTCTTTCAAAGCTGAACGCAATGGACTCCTGTGGGAAGCAGTATTGTCTCTCGTTCAGTCATGCTCAATGTAAACAACTCCATAGCACAAAAAGATGCAATGGGCACCTAAACAAATCCTAGTGGGTACAGCACACACACACACACACAAACACACACACACACACACGCAACAAGTTTGTTGGTGGCATGAAAAAAATGCCACACATGAAAAAAAAAATGCTACAGCTTGGGTCAAAGATTGAATTTTTAGCAAACTGCGTGGTAATCTTACAAGTTCATTTCTTTGAGACATTACCATCTTTTTTCGACATTTGTGCAAGAGGCAAGGTGAATGCATACATATTAAAACGTTCACATTTAATGGGAAGACCACACATAATGGCAGTCAACATTGAACCCATTTTCAAGTATTTGTTCACAGATTCTTCTGAGTACTGTTATCAGCTCTTTATACTGGTAAGGTAGCCCCTGGGAGCTACACATCTCTTTAGCTTCAAACAAAAGAAATGGAATGACCAGCACCTTCCTTTGTTTTCAGGCAAGTACACAGAAGCCTTGCTGCAGTAGCTACATGTGGCGAGTTCTGATGTTGCCAAAGTTAGAAAGAGTTTCTTTGGCCACTTGGTTCTCTTAAAATACAAGCAAGTCTCTTGTTTTAAGGTACCCTTACAACATCATCCTCTCAAAAACATGGGCAGGATAAAGCCACATGGGAATAGCACACTTGAGGCCTAGTATGTGTATTTGTTCAGTGGTCTGACAGATGGGGTTTGAGGAACAAAGGAAGGCTTTGGTGGCACGTCAGGTTTTAAGGACGGCGTCCTCTTTAGTCCCGTCCTAGGAAGAGTGCCATTACTGGTGTAGCTGCTCTGTCTGGAGAGGGAAGGCTGCAGATGAACACTCACTGGTGTCCCCTGAATATAGTCCACCTTCGCCCCAGTGGGGGTGGGCATATATCCTCCACGGTTCATACTAGGCTGTCTGGATAACAAAACGCCATTTGGTGAGTTTAAGTTTTTAGGCATAGCAGATATAGAGTGCCTCTGGGAGGAATTTTTGTGATAACCCCTTTGTCTTTCCAGAGAAGTCATTGGGACTCCAGGAGTGGTGGGGACATCCACTCGCTTGGTTGGGCTATTTCTGGGGAGAGTTGAAGGAGGGGAGTATAGCGATGCCTCCCGGTTAGGGACTTTAGGTGGGACCTCAGACATCGATCCCACGGGATCCAGCATTAAGTTCTGGTGTGCCATTTGGATGTCTCCCATGATGGCTTTGGGGTTACTATTTGGGTCATTCAGATGCTTCAGGAGGTCATTGAGGGTATTTCTGGAATCGACAGAACGCCGGTGCTCTCTCTTACTGGATGACTTTGTAAGAGGGTGATCAATGTTTTGAAGCTTCTTTTCAGCTTTGTGAGCGTTGGAGTTTGAGAAAGACGTGTTGTAGTCATGGGTAGCATTTGGAAGAACAATGGCGCTGGGGATATGCCCATGACTTAATGGGGAATGAGGCGGCGGACTAGAGGGAAAAAACTGAGGGGTTTCTTTCCTTGAAGCCCCATGGCCATGGGCCTTTTCTGAGTGGCTCTTCATGGCCTGCAGGGTCTTCTGGTGAAGCACGGGTGTAGACTCAGGAGTGGGAAGAGCAGCCAGCTCTGGAGGTTGCCCTCGATGGTCCATTACCATGGATTTAGTATCTCCATTGGGTGGGAGCTCTTTCCGACTGGTCAGCAGGTTACTATACAGTTTAGGAGAATCGATATTCTGTTGGTATTCCTTGACAGGGCTGTCAAAGAGACCATTCAGTTTGGCAAAACTTCCACTGGAGTCTGTGCATGACTGGGCGGACTCTGCATCTTTATGGATCTTTCTGTTTTTCCGAACAAACATGTCTCGATAGCAGTATACTGCCACACCTGCAATGAATGCCCCCAAAACAAAAGCAGCAAAGACACAGGTGATGAGGACATTCATGTGGACCATCTGGTTGGACTCTCCAGACTGCACTTCCCATCGTACACCTGCAACAGACACATGGGACGTGTGAATGAGGTGCTTTTTAACAATAATAATAAACAGCAAATGGCTTTCAGTGAGCCAACAAGACCTTCACATGGTTCGTATGCTTAGCTTGGAGGGTCAAGTAGACTCCAAAATTCCTTGTATATTTTGTCTTTAATCAAACTAGGATCCCCAGAGACATACAGGATTGCTGCAAATGCCAGGATAACTGTAATCTCCCACTGATCTGTATTCTTCTGTTCTTTTCCTCTAATCCCTCATAAATAGTTGTTATATGTTAGAAAGTTTAATAAGAGTTTCGATCTAAAAAATAGTTAGAGGTGCATAGTTTCTGAATAGCTAACCTTAAACTCATTATATGTTTTGTGGCATAATTTTCTCTTAATTCAAGATTAAAAGGTAGCTGTTAGGATATAGGAAACTGTAATAATTAGCATAAATATATATTATGCTAAAATAATATCCCAATAAAATTATACTAACTTAAATAAGAACACATAATTTGTTCACAAACCAAAAATATCTGCTTGATCACTATTAGCTATAAAAAGAGACTTTCATGTTTGCTTGAATTTTTTTTTCATTCCATCTTGGGGTGAAGCACTCTTGAATGACCGACTATGTAAGAAATCCAGACAGTCTAAGGAAACATACTACGTATTAGTTAAGAAAATTGTCAAATTATCCGAAGATATTTGAAAATATTTAAATTAGACCTAGAAAAAGAAGAGCAAATTAGTTTATAATTATTGAAATTAAACTTAACCTTTTAATGCAACCACAGACATCTAACAATTAATTAAAAAATGTTAGTTTAAGAGGTATTCAAGTCTGTTACATGCTATAAACACAGCTATCCCAGAGTAAGGTAAGTCAGAGTGATTTTGAAGATTCTGTTGCTTTAAGTTAGTGCTAAGGCCTTTGAACATTAGTTGTTTTTAATTAATGTTTAATTAATGTTATGGAATTCAGTGGCACTGTGAAAGACCAAGAAAGAAAAGGAGAAAAAAATGGTATTACTAAAGAAAGCAAAGCAGAAAGAAGAATGAAGAATGATTATAAAATTGTTTACAACGAAAACATATAAAATGAAAATCAACCGATATAAATCATAAATGACAATGCGCTGCCATAAAAACTGATTGGAAACCTGATACCATAGTTTAGTAAGCACTAAAGAATAGATTTTTTTTCCTAGAGTAATATATCTAATAAGCTAACTCAACAGGCAGCTATTTTATAACTGCTCCTATTACAGGCTGAAAATGATAGTTATGGACAAGCATTCTGTTATGTTTTATTGCTTGTGGCATTCAAGCAACTTAGCATCTCACATATCCTTTTCAGATCGCATTTTGAATGGAAGCTAAACAAGAGGCTGGGAAAGGTTCCTAGACAAAACATCTGATATCAGGATATTTGCAATTAATGAGTTTTGTTTTTTGCTGCGGTGACCCTTGAAATTTCCTGAAATCCAGCACGCTCTCTGCTTCTTCAGACAGAAATCAACACAGATTAGATTGTCTGAGTGGCTGCTTCAGCAGCCTTTTCTCCAACAGCTTTCCACCTCTTTTATCTTTTAAGGAATGCACTCAGATATAACCACAGAAAGCCAGAGAGACTGTGGCTAGGGGCGGTGGAGGTACAACCGCAGAAGCTCCAGTGAGGCTCACCTCTGGAGAACCACATACTCCTCAGTGATATTAAGGATCAGGTTTCCATGCAGTTAGAGATGAGGTCCCTGCTGAGGCCTTACCCTTTGGGATACCCGATAAAGGATCAGTAAAATCAGAAGTGTTTGGATCATCTTGAACTACAAATTTCCGAGAGCTTGTCAGTTTAGGTCTCCAGGTATCAATCACTTTAGGTGTGATTTCTGGGATACTTGCCATTGTGGTAACAGAAGATGAAGATACCTCCATGTCTGTGGTGGCAAACAGATTTTATTAATATGGATAATGTCAAGATTTTTTTGATTGGTCTGTTGCATTTTTAAATAAAGTTTGAGTAAATTTCATGAGAACGTTTGCTCTAGGATTTTGTAAAAACATGCCTGAGGAAGCTACATCAAATTCTTTCCTTTCAAGGGAGTGAATGAAAACTGAAAATTAACAGTAAAGACATATTAAGCAGATTTCAAAATTAAAGATACTCGAAAGGCTCTTAGGAAAGCCCCTGTGGTTACTAATGACACTCATGAAAAAGGTAATATAATTCCCAGGGCAGATTAGTTGCTGTTTCTTCCTTCTCTTGTGAGACATCATTTCATTTCTTTTTATGCATCCTAAAAAGCACTTTCACAGATGGTTAGAAAATCTATAGTCTTTATTGGGGAAGAAGCTATGATGGAATTTTGTCAGAAAATATCTGGTTAAGTCTATGAAGAGACTTGATTTTGGATGTGATAAACCAGCTCTGCCTAAGAGGTTGTTACTAGTGGCCTCCTGTCCATATGTAGATTATTCACTACACTGAGGCTCTGCCCCCGACAGTAAAACACCGAAGGAGGGACAGACTTTGCCTGTACTCTCCAAAACTGCTGGGGAGTTTCTTCCAAAGAGTTAGCAGAACCTAATGCAAAGGCAATGGCATTTACAAACTGAACGAGGATATTCTGATACATAAGGTCTGCCATCTTTTTCTCCCCCTGAGGAAAGGAATTGCTGGTGAGTTTTAGAAGCAGCAATAGGACCGGGAGTAACTTAACCTTTTAGCATGTCTAGTACTGATTTCCTCCAAATAGATTTTCCCTCAAAATGTAAGCCTACGCTTTTAGGCTAAAACCTCAGAGACTGCAATTCTGACTGGTGCAACGATTACAGAAGAAGGTTCCAAAACAGGTACAGAGAGGCTTGGAGAGCCCACTGAACATCTTAATACATCAAAAATCAGCTTCATTCCACTGAAGCCTTTTTCACACGACCAAGACCACAACATTCAAAGATTCGCAGGATGAGCGCAAACCATTCAAAGATCTCTAAAACTTTTAAATACACATTTATGGGAAATGTGTATTTGTTTACTAGGTCATAGGAAAGGTGAGGAGAGATGGGGAAAAATAATGAAATTCCGCCATCCATTAAATACAGATGACCAGAAGAAACATTCACAATGCAAAGAGGTGAGAAAGAAGAAAGCTTGGGTGGGCGTGCGTGCAGCTGGAATGCAGTCTATGTTAGCCCATTTGAATTTTCTTAAAGGATGTGGCTTGGTCAATGATGAAGTGTTAACATGCTATACAAGGGTGAAGTGCTCAGTAAGAAAAGTCTTTTGGTACCATCAGTGGGATTATGAGTCAAAGCGGAAAAATGAAGGGCTGCCAAACTGCGCAAAAGGAGGGGAGAAGGGGCTGAAAATGCTGAACTGAAGGAAAGAAAAGGTTGTTAATTCAAAAAAATTAAAAAAAACTAACCAGATGTTGGACCGCCAAATATTTTGTAATCTGGTGTAGTTGAAGTAGGCAAAATTTCTAAAAGAATTAAAGGAACAAGTAATCAGTGAAAAGTAACCAAAAGAAAGCAAAAATTTATGAATTCCAATTAACTAAAAAAGTAAAAAAAAAAAAGACTATAAATTAAAAAGATTAACCTACTGGTTAGACTATCTCTCTCTAGATTTCCTACAAAATTGTAAATGGTGAAGGAAAAAAAAGTAAGCCTCTTTTCTAATGTATCCCCATGATCAAACAGCTCAGCTTTTGCGAAGTTTAAGTTAAAATGCTAGGTGGTATGTGTCCTGAGTCATTAAAAAGACTGATTGTAAAATAATGTCCACGTGCAAAGGTGGTCAAAAAGAAGCTCCAGGTGGGAATGGAAGATTCTGTCTTACCATGGCAGTCCCCTAGATGAGCTGTGTTGCCGAATTCTGTGTCTTGCTCATATCCTTCAGCACTGTGGTTATGGAAAGCAAAGAAGTCTTCGGTTAACAGCCTTCATAGGAACACAAGTGACAACCAGAGCAGAACCAAGAACACAGACTCATTAGTAAGAATGTGCAGAGAGAAAAAAAATATTAAACATTTTAACATAACTTGCTAAAATGGCTACTTCTGTTAAAAACTAGTGAACTAGAATGTTTAAGAGAACAGACTAGAATTGGTTTTTTCTCTCCATCCATTTCCCTTAAGTATTATTAGGTCTACCATTTCCCTTAAGTATTATTATGCCCTTCCTTCTCACATCTCCTGGTTTTCATTTTCCTGTTTCTTCCATAACAAAAAAACAAAAAGAAAGCAAGAAAGCAAGCAAGAAAGAAAAAGTAGTGTAATTGGAAGTTTTCCACAATTTCTAGCTTTAGAGACCCTGGAGAGGATAGTTCATCCTAGCTCACATGAGAAAGTGTACTTACAGCATCCCTGGGGTCACTCTACCACAGGATCCCTGGCTTAACCAGCCACAATACGGGTCACGAGATGCAATACAAGACCTGTATAACACCAAACAGAATGTAACTCGGATTTTCTCATCATCAAAGGTTTTGATGCTGCAAGACCCAGGGTAAGTAAAGAAACACGAGCTTACTTTTTACATGATCCATAACGCTCACAGCGACTGAGGGGGATGCGGACAACGCAGCTAGAGAATGCCACATATAAAGCGTGGTGATCTTTATCCAACTGTAATGAGATGACCTTTTTGTCTTCCTCATTCTCAGCACTGCACCTATTTTGTGGGATACATTTTGAAGCCATATGTTTAGTCAGTCAAGTGTGGTTTGGTTTAGCAATTACTGAGAGCTGGGAAATCATAAGGAATATTCTTGGTAACAAACCAGGCAAGTACATAGTTTGGGAAATAATAATTACGTGATTCATCTTCTACTTCTCTGCATGGTTGGTTAAATTTCAGGCTGGACAAAGGGTTTTTAAAGATTGCTTTCCTGTTATGATGATAGAAATGAATTGCATTTGTGAAGGCCACATTTGACTATAGAAATAAAAAGGATCGTGTTTTAATGCATTTAAATTTTCCTGTGTTAGATGGTTCTGGTTCTCTCCTTAGTCCCCTTTGCTCCATTTCTCTCTTTTATTTCTTGTTTTTTTAAAAATGGTCTAAATATTCTCTTACATATTTATGATAGGAAGGAAATGCTTAACTAGTATTACATTCTGTGTATGTATGTGCGTGTATATTTGTGTGTGTGTGTGTGTGTGTGTGTATGCAAGCTCACAACTGTCTGCTGCATGTAGCATCTTGGAATATATCTGCAAGATAAGAGAGGTGCTGTTAAAATGTTCTCATAGTCTACAGGTGAAAAACAAGGGCTGAATGATTTTTAAACTCATCAACCGTTCACCCTCCTTGCCCTAGTAGGCTCGGGAAAAAAACAAATCCAAGATTTATTTCAATGAGAAAAAAACACAAAACACTATTATGCCAAACCATGGCTAATTTAGAGGGCCAAAAGGACACGACTAGATGAAATACACGCCGGAAATTTTTGAGCAGTACTGAAGGGCATTCTCGTAACATACACCTACTTTGCATGGTTGTAGGCTTCAATCTCTTCCAGTAACACACTGTCGTTCAAAGAGAAAGGACTGGTCTTTGCCAGAACTTTAAGTACCACGCCAGCTTCAGAGCCAACAAAGATGACTGTGTAGTTCTGGTAGGGTCCGGCAGAATGGTCCACTGCGATGGCTGTCAGTCTGTACCTACGAGAGGCGGCAGCACAGATCAGAAGGGGAGGCCAACGGGCAGAGAAAATGTTGGATAGGAAGGAGTGTTTCCCATACGATCTCACCTGACCCGAGTCTTTGTGAACCAGGGCTCATCGGCAATGGGTGGAACAGCAGAGTCCATCAGAGGATGAGATTTGATGAATGACAGGGTTTCATCCGGGAAATCGATGGAGGTTTTATAAGCTTCAGCGAGGCCGTGTTTTGCACAACAGCCAGGCCTGAAAGGAAAACAGCGTTCTTTTATGCTCTTGGCTGCCCCTGCCACACCATGTACTGTATCTAAGGAATAAGTGCATATTCTCAGAGAAGAGGTCAAGGGAGGAAGGAGAGTGAATGAAACTAAAGGAGCAATGCTATGCCCCTGAACTCAGTGGGCTCTCCATTCACACTCATGAGCTTGCAGGTCACAAGGCTATATCCACTGGCTCCATCTGAGATGCTGCAGAGAGACAAACCCCTTCCTGGTGTGGGAGGTTGGCCAAGCTGCTCCCTGAGGAGGGCTTCTTCCAGCGACCGGAGGGTTTTGTTCAAGACAAAACCCTTTTCGACTTTTTTATTTACCTTGGCTTTGGGACTTTGTCTTCGGGAACTGCTGTCCAAACAGAATCTGGAGTTTTCTGTTCCTTAAACCGTCCTTTGAATACTTTTTCAATGTCATCCATGCTAAAGGCACAGACAGCGGAACCAGGGATGCTGAAAAGGAAGAAAACCATCAGGAAGAGGCTGGCGACACGGAGCCTGTCTTGGTTCTGACAGGCATGTGCAGAACATCTCTGCAGTGCCGGGGTCCTGCGCTCACCTGTTGAGCTGTGTGGTAAACACCCCGACCACAGTGGGGATGCCATTGATTTGTATTATGTCTGTAATAGACTGCAGAACATCAAAGTAGAAAAACGAATCTCCAGGGACAGAACAGTTCAGCCGAGCCTTCAAAAATGAAGTCCAGTGTTTCTCCAGGACCCGCTGGGAGCCACCCATGTCGTTTTTACAGATGCGGGCCACGCGGGAATACACAGCCTGCCCAACAGACAGAAGCAAAGCGATGGGGTTGTGAGCATGGAAAGGAATGGAAACAAAATGATGCTATTTAAGGGAGGGACAAAAAATGCTAAAGATACATCTGGTTCAAAAGAATCTAGCAGTCTTCTCTCTAGGGGTCTGTCCAGTAAGAAGGTAAACTGGATTCACCTATGGAAAAAAAAAAGAGCCACTGTTTTGCTAAACATCCTCCCCAAGGAGTGAGCTGTCTATCTGCCTTGCTGAATGAAAACCATTCCAGCACTTGGTCTCCAACTCTGCTTCCTGTATTGTTAATGAAACGTGTCGTCTTTCAACCTGGCATAGAAGGGGTTGCAATACTTTAAAATCACATGGGCCTTCACTGAAACACTAAAAATTGAATGGGGTCCCTACTTTCTATCCTGCCTTTTGACACTGAGAAAGAAGAGACTATGAATGATTTTCTAAAGAGTAAAAAAAAAAAAAAGCATCCATAGCTCAAGGGTACCTGTAGAACACTCTCTGTGGCTGCAGGAAAAAAAAGGAAATCTTCTCAAAACTCAAGGCTGGTGTTCCCACTCAGGTTATTGTTCAGATGTTTTCCAGCAATTATTCTCATGACAAGCAACCCACCTCTCTGCAGTTGGCCCTATGTACACTGAATTGAGAGCTGGAAAACATGCCAAGGGAGCATCCTTAACTCTATCACAGTGGTCTCAATTTCATGCAGTACAAGTCCATGATTCAAGCCAAATGCATACACTTGCCTTGCCTAAATTATTATGTTCGACAGCAATTTCTCGAAAGAAGAAATAGACATAGTTTCCGTATTCTATGGCATGAAGAAAGTGTGGCTCTGAAAGAAAAATTAAAAACAAACTGGTTCCTAAAGGATAATTCAATTAGCATAAGACCCCGACTGCAAGGCATGACTGAAAGATGTTGCACAGTTACATTCAAGCCAACAAGAACTCCAATCTGCCAATGATTTTGAGGAGTCCCAATATGGGTGTGTTCAAGCTTCAGGGAACCCGTTGTCTCTAAAGTCAGCTAATGGACTGTAAAAAGACCTACAGGGAACTGAACTACAGCAAAGGTCTTTGTTTCAACAGATTTATTCATTAACCTATTTAACTAGGGAAGAAAACCTCTTACACTGAAAATAAAAAATCTTGATTTCTAGACTCCGAAGAACAAAATGGCTCTCATACGGACTAATCAATTCTCTCTGTTAACTTTCCAAGATGGGTAAATGGCAAATAGTATTATGTGCATTTAGAAGGTTAGACAAATTGGTACACACAGAGATGAAATCTCCCCCTGCTTTTTTTTTGAGGTCACCTGGGATAAACACCTGGATGAACTTACTCTCCTTAGGCGGCTACTAGTCTCCTCATTCCCTATCAATGCTCCTGTTCACAACCAAAGCAGTGTTTACGTGTTCTAAATAAACAATATAAAGTCATGTGCTGAACCTCTCGATGGCTGTGGCTGCTGTCCCCACTTGGGCCATCCACTCTCCTGGTGACCCCACGACACTGCTCTTCAAAGGTACCTTTTATCCATTTGGAATCATATTTTATTGTGCGGAGGGCAGATCCATCACCCATGCTTCGATAAATAACGGCATCACTGGCCAAGAAGTCAGCCACTGTGGCAGAATACAGCTTCCCATCTGAAACCAAAGTTATAATTTTGGTAAGATAACCATAATTATCCCGCAGTGTGTTTGCTTCAGTAGCGTGCTATGCCCTTTGCAGTGCTCTCACCGGTATTACCATTATCTATACAAATAGGGCTGCACCTGATACTCACATCAATGTGTGACAGGTCAGCCATGGGATTATCTAATTTTACAGATGAAGGATCTAGGCATCAAAAAGTTAAGCAACTTATCTGGAGTCACTGGCCTAGTTAACAACAGGGTGTCATAATACTTATAGTGTGCACTGAAATATCCTTGTCCTTAATTTCTTCTTTTTTTCTGGAAATTTGTGCATAGATTTTAGCCTTTCGAACACTTAGATCAAGGTGGGTATCCAAGTTATTAACTTTTACTCTTCCATTACATTCCTTTTTTGCCTTCAATGTCATTAATCATTTATATTCATTAGGCTAGAGGATCTTACCAGCAAAGAGGGCAACATTGGTTTGTCTGGCATCAAATGGGCATCTTGCCAGGCCACTAATTTCTTCCCCATCATATTCTAAGGTACTCAACTACAAAAGAAAAATAAATAGCCAGTGTCATATCTATTCAATGTGCCTGTCTGAAGGCAATACTGTTTTATTTGTATTAAAATTCCATTTGAAGAATTCTGTCTTTATTCTTTCATAGCACTAGAGATAAAACAAATTACTGGAAAGCAGAAAGGTTTCAACTCTAACAGCATACCAGTGAAGGGAGAAAAGTTGATCAAAAGAAGCACATCGCATAAAGTATACTTACCCTGTAGTATCTACACATGGGATTGAATGCATTGGTACCACAAACAAAAACCATCTCATCGTTTCTTGGAACAAATACTTTGATAAAGTTGTGGCATTCATCCTAAAGAAAGTAGTAGTAACATTAATATCAGACATTCAAACGTGCTGGCACTGTGGTATCAAGCCCACAGAAAGACTAAATCTAGCAAACATTTGTCTGTTTAACTCACTTTATGCTTGCCTTTCATAGCACAGTTTTCTCGATCCTGTTGTCTTGATCGCCATGTCAGTTTCTGTATTAATCAAGCAAAATCAAAGTTCAGTTTTTAAATGGGAACATTTTTGGGGGAGGGAGTGGAAAAATTAATCAGGTTCAGAGGGAATGTAAATAAATTTGCCAACTACAGTTGCTCACCTTGCTTGGTATTACCTCTGTTTTGGGCATTTCATTTAAGTTTACTGTATAAACTTGATCCCTGTTGGAAATAAGGCAATAAAGCATATCATGTGAATACATAAAAATGTTAAGCTGCTTCTTATTTTATTTTTACAGATCTGCCTTTATTGTGTTTTAGAGATCATCTGGATTTTCTCTGTCTCAAACAAAGTCAACAAAGAGTACTTTTTCATTAGTGAGATGCTTTTATACATCACTGTAGTCAGAGAGCAAAGAAAGCTCTTCTCTCCAGGCATGGGTCAAACTGCTACTTGGTATTAGCATAGACATATTTCTGATATTTGCTTGAATAATTCTAAGTTAAAAACGCATAAAGAAAGGTTTTTTTTCCCTGCTGCTTTAGGAAAAAAGAATGGTGTATGATTTCTTGATGGCAGTAATAAAATAGCACCGCTGAAGGCTTGAGCTTTGTATTTTGTTCCTGGTACACAACACTGACTCTTCTCAGTGAATATTTCTGGCTACTTGCAATTTTTGATCACAATCACATATTAGTTTTTCATGAACTAGACACATTAATGCAAGCACCACTAGAGAAAAGAATTTTAATCTAATAAACCAATGAAAGGAAAATTACCTGCCAGCAATATAAAGTGTGTCTCGAATTTTCAACATCAGCTGAAAGTCCAGCCTGTGCTGCGATTCATTGCCTGAAGGGCGTCCTCTAAAAACCGGATATTGCCTTGAATCTGCAAGTAAAAATGGGCTAAACCATCATTCAGGATTATGGAGCTGAGGGATCAATAAACAGCATTGATTAGCCGTATATACTTGTTGTAGAAGGGTTTTAACTAAATTCCTCTCTTAAGGTCTTGAATATAAATGAATAAAAGGCAGTGAATGTCAGCAAATGGTCTTTTTCTTTTAACTCCACATATATAACCTATATATGGGTTGCTATAGAAAAGCACCCAACAAAACTGTCCCGTTTTCTCCAAACACTAGGACATGATTACTGATAAATTCAGATGCAAATTCATGTTTAAGACATAAAAAATCTCTGCCTCTTTCTGAAAATGAACATGCTTAGAAAATGAAAAACAGAAAAGCTTCCTTCTCAGAATAGAAGACTGTTCTTGAGACGACTTACAGTGATAATCGACAGTATTAAGGGGTTCATCATCTTCAGGAAAGCTGACTGCCCTCAACTGGGAAACCATCAGCAGCAGTATGTAGGCACAAAGCAGGAAGACCCTCATGGTGGGCCAAGGTGAAGTCAGGGTAGCCCCTGCTCAGAAATGCCACTGAGCTACCTGGAAAACAGAAGCAATTTGGAAAGATCGCTATGCTGCAATGAAATAGGTTTCTTGTTTGTCATCAGCTCAGTTTTCACCATCAGCTCCCTCCAAATCCCCTTTCCCACCAGGAATGCTGGCAGTGGTAGATCAGGTATCGCCAAAAACACAGGCAAAAGATGGCAGCATGCCAGTCCTGATTAAAGCATCTGGTCGAGCATATTGAAGTTTTCAGCAAATTCACAAGAATTTTGGAGGTAATCATATGTCATCACAGCAGAGTCACCAGAACCATGAACAGAAATGCTAGCTGCTGACTTGGCAAGAAGATGGGCAAAGTTGGGATGAGAATTTTAATTAAATTCCAATCCTCTTCCCTTCCCCCAGTCCTGAAATATATCTAATACAGCTTGTCTCTGCCCCCCATAAAATGCTCAAGCTGCCTCAAAAATAGCCAGAGGGCTGATGATCCTGTCATAATCCCTCCTCAGCTCTTTGCTTATGGTGTTGCCAAATTCCCAGCATTACCCAAGCATTAGCTCTAAATTCTTAAGTCGAGTATTTCCCTATGCTTAGCAAGACCAACATGGAGACAATGACATGAATGACCCTGAATCAGTGTGAAAGGGAATTAAAAGAAATACAATGATTCCACGATAACCAATCAAGCAAAGCAAGGCAGGGATGAAGTGGCACAGCTGACACCAGGCCACTAGGGAAGACCACGTTTTTACATAAAACCATTTGGACACAAACCAATACCCTAAGTACACCAGTCCTTTTAGCTTTATTGAACTTCAGAGCTGTAGGGGTCCTTAGGGACCATCTAGTCCAACTCCCTCATTTTTCAGATGAAAATCCAAGGGCCAAAAATAATTAAAGGGCTCATTGAATTGTGTGGGGCTAGTTAAGGCGAGATTGGAGTCCAGACTCACATAATCTGGGTCCCTGTCCAGGCTCCTTTTCACCAAATGGAAAGGGGAACATAAATGACTGAATTTTTTTTCCTTCAAAAATACAGCATTACAAAAACCTGTTTGGGAAAATGGATATATTCATCATTTTTATTGAAGTGATGTTTCATAGGTGTTAAATTTAATCAAATTGTACATTAAATACATGCAATTTGTTATATATCAATACCTCAATAAAGCCATCAAAACACAGCATTAATTGCATTATAATAACAGTAAAAAATTTAAGAGATCTTTAAATGTTATTAGCTTATCAAAAAGATAAATGAGGGCCCTGTTGGGCCAATGAGATGGATATTTTTGTGAAGCTGTAAGTGTTCTACTTTGCAACAATAACACCCCTCCCTCAACCAAAACTGTCACTTCCAGCTACTGTTCTGAACAACAAAACATTTACTTTATCATCAGTCTTACGTATCTAAGAACTTTAGGAGAGATCATGAGAGTCACTCCAAATTCCAGGGGAGTCCAACCACTAAATCAGGTGCTTACTGTGCCTTTTTTATGGACTTCAGGTGAAGCACACAGATATGCATGCTATCCAATGCTCTAAATATTTCTCTAACTAAAGTACAAGTCAAGTATATGTGAATTTTAGAGTCCCAGTTTTTCAAAAAGAGAATAATATATTGCAACAGTTTTTTTTGTGGATGATCAACCAGCAGTATGTTAACATATTTAAACTGCCTTACAAAAAGCAGGTGGAATGGAAACTGTGGTGGCATCATTTTGTACTAAAGTTAAAAGAGTGTGGACTTTGGAGTCAGTAGGACTTGGGCATGGATGAAATTATACCACATACTAACAATTGGCCTGGGAACGTTCCTTCAATCTCTTTGAGCATTAGTTTCTTGATCTGTAAAATATGGATAATAGCACCTTCTTAGAGTGAAAAGGAAGCTAATGCCTGGCACATAGGAAATTCTGAGAAAAGTTAGACCTCTCTACCCATTTCCTACTAGAAAATCCTGGGTATGACTAGATTGACTTTAAGAGTCTCATCAGGGCTTGGGGAAAAGATATCCTAAAATATTAAAGTTATTTGGCCAGTTATTTTTCACAACTAGTTATTTTAAAACACTAAAGGACTACTTATAGAATAAATTTTACAACATGTGCCTATGTATTGGACCTGGAAAATAAAGTAATAAAACAAAACAAAAAAGCAATCACCGATAATCCTACTATCCTACCCCAACAACCACAATGATTTGGTTCTAGTTTTTTACTACCTCTACATGGTTTCCATTGTCCTGACAAGACGGTTTTTCCTTGTTTACCCCTTTTTCTGAAGGAGTGTCTTCCTGTCTTGCTTTTCCATACTGTTTTGATCATTTATAAATACCTTCTAAAGTTGAAGTAGTATAAAAGTATAAAATGTTGCCCTAAGAACTAGCTTCTGCTTTGACACCGGTCCCAAACATCATCATTCTCTAGATGGAAAGTCACTGAATCTTTCTGTTGGATATCAGGAAAAAGAATTAGAAATACCAATTAATCCCAAAGACGTGCAGAAACATCTGCATTGAAACAAAAAGATTGTTCTGTGTCTCCTTCTCCTCCGTGACAGGTAACTGAATGGCTCACATCAGGTAAGCAGAGCCTCCATGTCCCAGACAGTGGGTGGGGAGGAGCCCTGAACAGGAAGAGTGTCTCTCAGCTGTGATCCCAGCACTGGGGCTGAGGATGGAATCACTGCTGACTCACTAGCAAGCACCAAGCTGCTGGCTGAGCTATCATTTCCTATAACTCATTCATCTGACACTGCAGAAAGCAATTTCTCCCCATGCCCCACCCCCTACCACTCTAATCCTCCCAAAATAAAGCCCTACCACTAACTGCTTCCTGTCTCTGCATAAAGCTGTATTTTTGAAAAAAAAAAAAAAAAACATTCAGACTTGCCATAGTAGTTACAAATGGAGGCATTTAATGTGATACATATTTCAAAGGCTGGGTCGGGGAGGGAAGAATCTGGAAATACCTGAAAGCAATGTACCAGAAAGGGGATGTCTTTGCATGTAAATCCCTCAGACTACTTAGCTCTGACTTTATATAAGAAGACGTATCAGGAGTCCAGGGGTCAATGAAATCATGATACTAGTTATGTTGAAAAGGGCAGGCCAAGCAGCAGGATGAAATGTTGGGAAAAAAACATGGATCTTGAAGATTAGAAAAATCTGAGTTCAAACTTGTTTGTGCCATTTACTTCCTGGCTCTTGGGCCCTGTTTAAATTAACTTCATCTCTTTAAGCCCCAGTTTCATCAAATATGAAATGGGAAGAACTATCTTTATTACCTCATAGGCTCTGTTTAGGATTAAATGAGATAATCGGTACGAAGCATCTAACACAGAGCCTGCTCCACAGTAAGTCTTTAGTAAATTTTAGTGAATATCATCATGTCTATTCTGGTTACGTCCTGTCTCACAAAAAGGTGGAAAACAAAAGCAACGTTCATTCCTTCATCTTGTACAGATATTTGCCAAACTGTTTATGTATACCGTCCTAACAATGACAGGAGCATTCTTGGAGGATAAGGCACAGCTTCACAGAGGGACAGGCCTCCTAAAAAGAGGAAACCGTCTTCCTCACATGCAAGCTTAGGGTAAAGAACATTCCTACATGAAGTCATTCCTGTTTGTGACACAGTCAGAGAGCAAGAATGCCTGACTAGGTATGTTTATTCAGTTTTTGGTATTTTATATGAACTTCTCCCATACACTGTTAATGTTAAATACTAAATATGATGAGGAAAGCTCTTAATGGGAGTTCAGAGCTGCCAGAATAACCAGGGCGTGAGTGACAGGATACTTGGGAAAAGGGAGGTACATGGAGCTTAGCCCCAAACTCAGCATTTGATTTTACCTTATGGAGATTTGATGATTTTATATAATATTTACGTTTATATTATTATACATAATATATTATATTTATATTATACTGTTACATTTTTATAATTTTATGTTTGCTAATTTCATAGAGCTTAAGGCTCTATAAAAATGAGAGTATAGCTATAAAGAAAAGTCAAATTTCTGGCAGTCACAAGTTTTGGACCCACCAAGAAGGGAGTACCAGTAAATAACCAAAGGCTATCATCTTGCCCCCTGACAAGCTACACTCTAGAAGAGGAGAAAAATGTGAGGTAAACCATGATTTACAAAAATTCCAATCCAATCCAGTAAGCTAAGTCCCAGACTGAATGGATATAATCTCCCACTCCAGCTGCTTGCCGGAAAAGATAACACTTCTTGAGAAAAAGATAACATCATCCAGAGACTACAATTATTTACATACATTGCTCAACATTCAAGTAGAAATTATCAGAAATTCCAAAAACTGCAACTGAGAGAGAGAGAAAAAAAAAAAACAATAGAAATAAGCCCACGGGTAACCCAGATATTAGAGTTACCAAATATATGTTTTGAAAATAACTGTGCTTTTTTTATCCAAGAAAAAAAGATGACAAGATGGAGAATTTCACCAGAGAACTGGAATCTATAAAAGAGAATTAAATAAAAATTCAACAACAAGGCTGGGCGCGGTGGCTCATGCCTATAATCCCAGCACTTTGGGAGGCCGAGGTGGGTGGATCACTAGGTCAGGAGTTCAAGACCAGCCTGACCAACATGGTGAAACCCTTTCTGTACTAAAAATACAAAAAGTAGCCAGGCATGGTGGTACACACCTGTAATCCTAGCTACTCAGGAGGCTGAGGCAGAAGAATCACTTGAACCGGGAAGGCAGAGGTTGCAGTGAGCTGAGATTGCACCACTGAACTCCAGCCTAGGTGACAAAGAGAGACTGTCTCAAAAAAAAAAGGCACAATAAATAACACATCTTCTTAATAGATGTGTTTAGCAACATATTTGCCAGAGGTGAAGAGAAGATTAGTGAGTAAGAAGACAAACAAATAGAAATTATCAGACACAAATATGGAGAGCAAAAAGTTTGAAAAAGACAGACAAGAGAGTAAGAGACATAGGATTTTGTGAAAGAATTAACATACTGGAGTCCCTGAGACTGCAGAGAGAGAAATGGACAGAAGCAATATTTTACAAGATAATGGCTGCGCACATTTTCAAAACCGATATAAGATTATAAGCCACACATGAAAGAAATTCTAAGAAGTTCTAAATATAAGGAAATAACAGTTAAGACACATCATACTCAAAATGTTGAAACAAGGAAAAATTTTTAAAATATTGAACACTAAGATATATTACCTTCCAAAAAGCAAGAATAATATAGACAGCTGACTTATCAGTAGAAACAATGGAAGCCAGCAGGCCATAGAATGACATTTTTAAGTTGTTGAAAGAAAATAAACTTCTAGCCTAGAATTCTACAACCTGTAAAAATAGTCTTCTAAAACGAAGGCAAAATAAAGATGTTTTATATAAATAAAAACTCAAAGATTTGTTGTTACCAGATACAAACTAAAAGAAATATTGAAGGCGAGTTCTTTGGGCAGGGGAATTTATAGGAAGGTTAATGCAAATTTTTCAACTTAAAAAAAATTTATTTTGTACTTTTAGTAGAGATGAGGTCTCACTACGTTGCCTAGGCTGGTCTTGAACTTCTGGCCTCAAGTGATTCTCCCACCTGGGCCTCCCAAAATGCTGGGATTACAGGCGTGAGCCACCATATCTGGCCACAAGTTCTTTTTATGTTTACAGCATAGTAGCCAAATTTGAAATTAACAAATCCCAGATGGAGAAAGTGGTACACAGTCTTTGTCTTCCTGAAAACTAGATAGCTCAAAGGAAATGAGAATGTAGAAATGGGGTAGACCTACTTTATCACTAGCCCAAAGAACCCAGAGAGAAACCATGTTGATTTGAAAGCTATCCCTTAGCTCTCGTCCCAAGATGTCACTATGCAAAGAGGATCTGCTTAGACTCTCCTACTCCTCCTGCCTCAGGATCTGAATGTGGAGTTGCTTCCTTTTAGTTTCCTGATGAGTCTTCCAGACCTTGGGCCTCCATGATCTTACAAAAAGTCTTTGGTATAAGTCCTGCCCCTCCTCCTCTCTTTTACCTGATAGTTTCCCAGTCATGTTCTCTAGCTTTACAAAGACTTCACCGGCCTCAGCCCATGGTTCCATATGGGGATTTCCGCCTCAGAATCATAAAGTAAAGCATTGTGTGCTCTGATGCTATCCTCTTGTTCTTCCAGCTTGCTCATACTGCTCTACTTTCTTCTCATCAGGACCTTCAGCCCACTAACTGTTCTCTTCTCTGCTGGTCATTAGTCTTCTCTGATCTTGACATACCTCTTTATCCATCTTAGGTACAATAGTCAATAGTCGATCATGTCCATTATTCTGCCTGTGCTGCTGACTTCTCCATCCTCTGTGTCCTTGTCAGCTTTTCTTGCAACATCTTAACCTCGAATGAACTCTGCCACTCACCTTCTGCACCTTCCCCAGAGCAGCTGAGCACTAGTTGAGACAACCACACTCTGGGACAAGTCGCTAGTAATAGAACAGAATTCTTTGTCATCAACTACAAATAGCATCAAAAACTCCATGGAGATCCTATGTTTCTCAATTATATTAGACCACTCCCCAAATCCATAAATGTAAACTTCCCACTTTCTTTAAGGCCCTGATCTGCTGTCTCCATACTCTGCCACTTACATTCTTTCCTCCTGACCCACAGCTTACTTCACATAGAACATGAAAGCTGTAACATGGGAGCTTCCTCCATTTTCTCCTTTCCCATTGCCAAATACATCAACTCTTTTTCATGTGCTTTTTTAAATTTTTATTTTATTATTATTATTTTTTGGACAATGTCTTGCTCTGTCACCCAGGGTGGAGTGCAGTGGTGCAACCTTGGCTCACAGCAACCTCCGCCTCCTGGGTTCAAGCAATTCTCCTGCCTCAGTCTCCCAAGTAGCTGGGATTACAGGTGTGCACCACCACGTTCAGCTAATTTTTATATTTTTAGTAGAGGTGTGGTTTCATCATGTTGGCCAGGCTGGTCTCAAACTCCTGATCTCAAGTGATCTGCCCACCTTGGCCTCCCTAAATGCTGGGATTACAGGTGTGAGCTCCTGTGCCCGGCCCCCCATACACTTTAAATCCAATCTCTTCACTCTTTTCTGGAATAAAAAGACGCTGATTATATTTCTCTCTTTTTGGTGTTTTCTGTAACTCTTAACCAATTAAATACTGTCCATCAGCATTGAAATGTGTCCATGTCTCCCTCATCACACACACAAAAGGAAAATACCTTCTGTAGCCCTGAGCCCACTCAAGCTATCACCGGGGTCTTCACTGCTCTTTACTGGCACTGAAACAAATTTTGCTCTTCTGCTATAATTTCCTCACCTCCTGCTCATTCTTCTACTTTCTGTGTTCTAGCTCCTCTCTCAGTAGAGACTGATGATCTACAGGTACCTAAAGGCAATGGACATTTTCCAGTCCTATTTCATTTGACTGCTCAGTAGCTTTAGATGCAGTTGACAGTTCACAGCTTTTCCAAACACCGCCTTTCCTTGCTTTTCCTCATACCACATTCTTCTGATGGTTTACCCACCTCTCTGTCTGCCTGTTTATCTCCCATTCGTTTTCTAGATACAACAAGAATGATCTTTTCAGAATATATACCTAATCACGGCATCTCATAATCCTCCAGTAACCTTCTATTACTCCTAGGATGGAGCCCAAATCTTTTAAATGTGGCCTTCAAGGCTTTTCAGGTTCTGAGTCCTGCCCCCTCTCACAAGGAGTCCTGTCTCACCTTGGGCCTCTATCCCTCTTTTTCCTGTGCTTCTACCACCCTGCCTCTGTTTTGAGCCCTGGAATATGTCATGCCACCTACCAAGCCTTGCTCCTGCTTTCCCTCTAGATGGCCCTTTCTGCCTCCCGTCCTTGGCCTAGTTAAGTCCCTCTAACTTTTCAGAAACTAGGGAAGATTTTTTCAGTCCCTTGGGTCAAGTATATCTCATAGTTGTCAATTCCCAAGACAACTGTGAATCACCTGTGAAAAAAGGAATAAACAGAAGAATGAACCACGTGTCCTGAATCACCACATCCCCGCTGAATCTCTTAGTGCAAGGTTAGCATTTTGGACTCCAGTCTAATTTAGATTGATTTAATACCGCTAAACAAACAACAGAGGACAGCAGACCCAGGGGGGATGGGCCCCCGGCACTTCCACTTCCCAAGAGCGTGGACTCTTTTAGCTGAGAATGCTGTAACTAACTAAAGGAAGAAGAGGGGGTGGAACTAGATCTGTGGTACAAAGAGCACCATTCACTCTGTAGTCTAGGACATTTCAGGGGGCACTGCTCACACTGTAGTCAATGAGAATGATGGCACCTGGCATTACAGGAATTATCCATTTACCAACTATGGATCACGAGAGCCTCCTGAGACTAAACAAAAAAGGAGCAGTGGGTTTAGGTAAGTTGAGAGCGAGCAAAGAGAAGCACGTTGATTGCTATACCTTGGAGCCTACCAAGACAAGGAGGGTTATAACTTAAGATCAACTATAAAAGGGAGGTTTAGGTTTATATAGCATTCGTGTGCCTAGATTCTAAGCAGTGTGTTCTGGGCAGGGCTTTAGAGCTTAATGATCACTGTCAGTATTTAATCAGAATGGTATAACAGCTTGGCTGACACCACAAGCTTTGGAATAGAAGAAGGTAATATCCACTGAATTGCAGGCCTTCTTTCACCTTCCATGCGTGCTAAGACGACTAGGTTATTAATCATCACTATATATAAACAGATTCCAGGAGACCCCTAAGTAGAGCTGGGGCAGGCTACCCTGGGCCCTTCTGAAAAGCATGGGTGCTCCTTGCCTCCAGGCTCACCAAGTAACTCTTGGCTGATGTGGTGTTTTAAAGGAGCAGAGGCTTTTCCATTTAAGAAATCACCACTGCTACTCCCCCATTCCCACCCCTACCTCATGCACACAGGTTCTGTGTGCAGGTGCCACGTCTGAACAAATACATACATCCTCTCTCACTGTGGGCCATAAGGAGATTGCTGAAAGGCCCTTGACTCTGAGACCCTTCCTCCTTCTGGGAATGTGAGTTCCCAGGTTAGAGGAAGAGGCTTCTAGCACTGTTATGTTACTGACACTTTATAATTAACCATCTAAAACTCTGCCCCATGGCATGTGGAGGAAATGATGAAGCAGCTCTGTGACTCACCTTCCACACAGCTGAAGCCCTGCTGACACATCAGAATCTGTGAAGATGTGCATTCTGATGGGAGCAGTGGAGACTCACACCATGAGGAACAAATCAGGGATGATTCTTCTCCCACCGACACTGGCAGCGAGAGAGGAAAGAGGCCAAGAACTAGGAGATCTGGGGTCACAGACTGGCTAGGTGGCCAGAGACAAGTCACTTCACCAATCTGGACTGATTTTATGCAATACAAGCGGGCTGCTAAATTACAACTGTAGAAACCTGTTTTTTCTCTAAGAATCCATGTTCTCCTGACAGCTAGAGGGATTCCTACTTCCCCTATCTAGTGGGATACACATCCTGGTGTAATTCGCACTGCTCCAGGGTTCTTTCTCCTCAACATCCAAGCATTTCGAGTCACTATCATCATAAACAAACTGCCATTCCCCTGACCTTGAGGCTGCCTCTGCTTTCTCTCTCTCCCACTTCCTTTGTCAGCCAGGCTTCTTTGAAAAGAAGCCTGAGTCCATATTCTCCATTTTCTCACTTTTCATTTTATTTGTAGCCTACTCTAGCCTAACTTCAATGCCTATGCATCAACCACCTAATTGCCAAATCCAAGGCAATCCTCATTTTAAATCTTCCTTCATCTCTTTGAGGCATTTAATCTCACTGGTCATTCCATCCGATCTTCAAACTCTACCTCTGACTCCCCTAGTTCTCCCCACCTCTCTAGCTGCTCCTTTTCATCGTCTTCCCAAATTTGTCTTAACATGCTTGCCCGTTGGATATCGTTCTTCCCAGTTCCATCCCGGGTCTCCAGAGATGTGCTCACATGACACCTACCTTCTTCACTACCACCAGTTCCCTAATCTCAGATCACACGTCCAGCACACACCACACTCCTCACTTCCAATCCAGCTGTCCAACTCCCCGCTAGATATTTTGACCTTGGTAAAATATAGGCAATTTCAATTCAGTAGTCTAAAACTGAACTTAAGATACTTTGCCTTGATGTCTCCTCCTGCTGAATTTCCTGCAGAGCATAGGTTTAGAGCTCGGAGTACCTGGCTTCAAATGTAAGCACTACCATTTACCAGCCATGTGACTTGGGGCCTGTTACTTCACTTTCAAACTTTCTTGTTTTCCTGGCTGCAATGAGGATAATAATAGCACTAATATTATTACGATGATTGAATGAGATAATCTATATAAAGCATGTAGTCAAACCCCTTGTGCCTGATAAGAATCCAATAATTAGGTTGGGTGCGGTGGCTCATGTCTGTAATCCCAGCAATCTGGAAGGCCGAGGTGGGCAGATCACTTGAGGTCAGGAGTTCGAGACTAGCCCGGCCAACATGGTGAAACCACATCTCTACTAAAAATAAAAAGATTATCCAGGCATGGTGGTGTGTGCCTGTAATTCCAGCTACTCGAGGGGCTGAGGCAGGAGATTTGCTTGAACCTGGGAGGCGGAGGTTGCAGTGAGCTGAGATCGTGCCACTGTACTCCAGACCAGGCGACAAGAATGAAACTCTATCTCCAAAAAAAGAAAAAGAAAAAAAAGATTTACAACTATTATTATTGTTATTGCTATTTTTCATATCCTTCTCAGGCACTTGTGTTTTAAGCCTGGGAGTCTTCCTAGACGGCCCCCTCTCCATCATCCTCTCCTTTGAACCTGTCAGTATGTCCCATTGCTTCTATCTCTTCATTGGTCTAGAATTGACTCTTCATTGGTTTCTGTTCTCCTAGACTTCTAGTGCATTCTCCACAATGCCACCAGAATGATCTTTCTAAAACACAAATGCTATCAAGTTACATCCCTGTCTAAAAGCACTTTAATGGTTCCTGAAGGCCTATGTGTAAAGTCTAAATTCATTTCCAAGATTTACAAGATCCGTCACAATTCTATTCTTGCCAGCTTCTCCATTTCACCTACTGATACGTCCCCACCTGGATCCCAAAGCAGTGTCTTCTGCACACGCTGTTCTTTCTAAAATGTCCTTCTTGAAAACTGTCTATTCACCAGCTCAAAACTTACCTGGCCCTCTCCCCTTTCTCATTCTTCCCTCTTCAGCCACACTGCTCCGTTCAGGACAGCTAGTCATACTATGATATTGTATAAATACTTCTATTGCAGAACTTATCACTCCACAGCAATGTTACTGATTTTCACATTTTCTCTATTGGGCTGTGCTACTCAAGGGATCATTTTCCTCTTTACTGCCAGGATCAGACGCAGGGCCTGGCACCTGGCAGGTCCTCAGTAAATACTTAATGAATGGAGGAATAAAGAAAGAAGGCAGAACACTGACAGGACTCTGTTGTGGCACACAGGCCACATCAAAATGAACAGCTCTCCACCATCAACCCAACAGCAAATCTTGAGTCTACCATCATTCTCCTGCAGCACTGGCACGGCATCCTCATTAGCCTCCAGTTCATGAGCTTCAGGTGCTGCAAAACCAAGAGGTTCTCTATAAAAGGCAACAGATGCCTCTTTTCACACCTACCCATCATTAACAAACTGCGCACCAGAAATGGGCAACACAGGCCAAATAACTAAATGATTTCTGTCAACCACCCCACTTCCACTACTGAAATTCCTGCTTACTTTGCAGCTTTCCCAGAGCAAAGGGAAGAAAAGCAGGGCTATTCCTGAGATTAGAGAGTGGGTATATGGGACTGGCAGAGAAGGATCCTATGTGACTCTTCACTACCTAACAAACAAATATAAAATGAAAATCAGCTTGACTAATGGCTGGGTTATGCCTGAAATTCTGCAATGGGAAATTCTTTTCTTTGGCCAATGGCCTTTTTTCCAGTTATAAATTAAGTAACGATAGAACATACCATAAGCCAGAAACCAGTATGAAGACATTTATAAGATCTGATCTTACCCAGCGAATCAGAACATGCTGGATTCTGACAGAAGAGAAAAAAACGCAGGTGGCAGTAGATACCATGGGAGAGAAGAAAGGGGAGGCTGAGGCTATGGAAGTCTGGGTGATCCTTATTAATGCCTTGCTCTTAAAATCGTGTCTTACTCAAAGTTGGGTCAATTTTATTTGAGTTATATTTTATGTACATGATAAAGCTGTCGACTTAAGTTTTCTGAAAATTAAAAACCTCTTATGCAAGGTTTTCACTTTAAGTCTGGATTTTCTTAAAGCAAAGCACATGAATATCTGAATCAGTAATACTTTGGTCACATATTAATAATTCAAAAAGGAACTGAACTTAACAAGAGTTGGGTAGGAAGGGACAGAAAACAGGATCTAACCTGTCTTTGCCAATTCTAAGCAAACCTGGACAAGAATCCCAGGATCTGACCTCTGATCAGAACCATTGCTCTGGGGACCACAATTCTAGCGACAATTTGCCTACAAGTTTTTGCCTGTCTGCCCTAACTCAAATTGAATAACATTCATTTTAAAGCAAAATTGTCCTAGAAACAATCCTCATTAAAAGTGAAAATAATACAAGAAACTAATGAGAATATGAGCCTGATACATAAGCAGAAAATCTGCTATCCAGGAAGATGACAAAATATATCAGCCTCTTAAGATATCAAGATAATAACTTGCTTTGTGAAAATATAATGCATAAGGAACCTTCTACTATATATATATATATGTAGAATGCGATAACCTATGTAAAGCATGTAGCCAAACCCCTTGTGCCTGATAAGAATTCAATAATTAGGTCGGGCGCGGTGGCTCACGTCTGTAATTCCAACAATCTGGGAGGCTGAGGTGGGCAGATCACTTGAGGTCAGGAGTTCGAGACCAGCCTGGCCAACATGGTGAAAGCACATCTCTACTAAAAATACAAAACTATTTTGTATTTGTGTATGGTATGTCGTTTACACCATTTGTAATGTGTGTGTATATATGTACACACATACACACACACGCAGCAGGAGATTGTTGTGGCAGAAATGAACAATGGTGTCTCCTTTTTTCAGGGGAACTGAAGGGCTTTCAAGGCTAACTGACAAGAGAAATTAAAAGCCTTCTTTTTTGGTTATCTGCTCCATACACATATCCCAGCCAGGCCAGGCTCCTCCCCTTCAGCCTCCAGGAAAAGGAGCCATTCTAGACAAAGGAAGGGCTCAAGGTTCCAAGGGATGACCCAGATGCCAAAGGACTCAGCCTGGCTGTGGAACACTGGCCTATTCTACTAGATGACCTGCTGAGGCTGCCATATGGCCTGCATGTGACAGTCTGCTCAGGATAATAGGGCCTGGGTCTATGCCTGGTTCTGCCCTTTGGGCTGGGATGACAGAAGTAGAATATGTTTGTTCTGATGCTAGTGACTTGTCTGATGCAACCACCGTGTAGCCATAGCTTTCAATGTACTCCATGGAGCCTTTTCAGGCTTTCAAAGAAATGAATACCCTGGCAAAGAAGGACTGAGGATGGGCTGCTGCTCCTATTCCTGTCTGACAAAGGACAAGCAGATAAATTAAGAGACTCACGATCCAGGAGTGGCGAAGCCAGTGCAGAACCCAGATGTCACAACAGAGTTCAATGATCTATGTTAGCCTCACTGCCAACAACGAGATTTCATTCTATTTTAAAAGGCTCATGTCTTCAGGCTTGATATTCTGCAAAGTGCCTCATCAGGGGTTCTCAGGTGATGTCATGCTTTAAAACAGTTGGTGATGAGTTTTCAGAAGGGTTAAAACTCTAACGACCCAGAGGAAGAGAAGTGAAATTTTAAAAGCCAAGAATGTTTAGTCCCAAGTCCTTTGGTTTTCGGTCACCAAAAATAAGGCCTTTGTATTAATATTTGCCTTCTGTATTTGAAAGTACAGTAACAGTTGCCCGTCTCTAACAAATGCAGAGAAAGATTACTGATTGCTCAGAAGGATCTAGAGCATTAACCTTATCAGGATTCTGTAAGTCAATCCTAACTTGTTTTTCAAAATGTACTTCTCGGGTGAAGGGGACATGGAACTCTCTGTACTATTATTACAACTTCTTGTGAGTTCATAATTATTACAAAGTAATTATTTTTTAATATATTTTGTCCTACTGATGGAAATGTGGCCCATGATCATTTAGGTTCCATTTGATAGTTCTGGACTAAAGATGGAGCTGTGACCAAGAATGAGAATAATAAACAGCCCAGGTGAATTTTATGTCCTGCGAAGCTCAGGGAAGGCCCAGGCTAAGCCTGAGTCAGTACACCTGTGCCTGCCTGCAGCCTTTTGTCTAGGCTCCATATCTGATGGACTATGAACTTCTGAAACCTCTGGGTCCACAGAGGCAAAATGGGAGTTTAGGTCAATCCATGCACGTTCTTAAAATCTCAGTTCCTAATTTTTACTAAATCGATGCAAGACCAAGAGGGTATTAAGCAAACTCAGCCCTTGCTGCTGCCAGGGATGGAGCGTTGGGCAGTGGAGTATGGGGCAGAAAATGTGGCTCTGGAGCCAGGCTACCCAGGTAGGTGCCCCAGCTTTGCTGCGCAACCAGTGATCTGACCTTGGGTGAGCGAGTTCACCACTTGGTACCTCCATTATCCTGTACACTGGGGACGGGATCACACTACTAGCAGCTGCCTCATAGAGTTGCTGAGGACTGAAGGAGTTCTTGAAAGAGTTTACTAGAGATCCTGGCACATGGTAAGCACCATAAAAATCACTATTAGACGAGGTGAGTACCAGGAAGCCTGTTCAAGGCAAAAGGTACAACCTTGAGGAAGGGTGTGTGGTTCTAATGCCAGAGATAACTATGCTTCAAACACTATTATATTACCCTTATCTACATTTATTCTCACCTTCCTTATGAATCACCTTGGAGGATGTTAGTCTTATCCCAGACATTAAACACACCTGGAAATAACAGGGAGGTAAAAAATCTGGGTTCTACTCTTAACTCAGCCTCTAAGGATCCGACAGACCATGAGAAATCCAACTTGCCTCTTCCAGCCTCGGTTTCCCAATCTATACAATGAGAACACAGGTGATCTCCAAGGCCCCTTCCAAGTTGTGACATTTTATGATTCTGAGTTTGGTGCCTGGGTTGAAAACGGTTCTTTACTCAAAGTAAAATTCCTCCCAATTCACATGTCTAAGTTTTTTGCTGTAGCATTGCCGTTGCCTAGGATACAAAGTACATGTGCTCCCTCTGTACCCTGAGACAGGAGAGCGCTGCGATCGCTGCCTCTGATCTGTGACGCCGAACCACAAATGGGCTTTGTACTACAAACTGACTGATGCCTTGAACAGCGACCGAGCCTCCGCTGGCACTTACGAATGTGGACTTGGCATTCTGATGGCGTCCCAGATGAAATGGCAGAGGGTGCACTTTTCCCCCACAACCATGTGGCCTTGGGAAATACGGCCTTTAAGTGTCTCCTTAAAGGAGACACAATTGTACGATGTGCTGTGGGAAGCTCAGTTCACATACACTCAGGACCTCTGAATGGTTTCTTAGCCCCTCTCTGCATTCCCAGTGTACTTTGCAGCTGAGATTTAATAAACTTCTGTGTGTGGGTGGGGACTGGGGTGCCTAGCTCTCATCGATATTCAGCCTAGACCAGGGTTTGGGGGAAGAGCTTTTCACTTACAGTGTTTTATGCTCTTCAAAGCAAATATGTTTTATCTATTCTAGTCCTTAAAGCTGCCCTTAAGAGGCTTAGGGCAGAAGCTATTTTCCCCACTGAACTTCGTGTCAGCTTCAGGAGAACAGAAGTCGTGTCTGTCTGTTCTATACTTTATCTTTATTACCCACTATAGCATCTGGAACTCACTATCTACTTGGCAAATATTTGCTGAATTAGTAAATAGATGCTTTTCAGACAAGGAGTTAAAGAACTGCTGGAGGTCATACTGCTGAGAAGAGGCTTCTGGGTTATGTGTCTCCAGGCCCACTGCTCTATGACCTCCACGGCTAATCTCAGAGAGGCTCAAAATGGATTTGCATTGACAAAAATCAAAACTAGGTTCCACAGTGACATTCAGCATTGGTCTTACAACTATGAGGCCAAGAGGGACCAGAGGACAGCGTCTGGATGCCACTTCTCTGAACACCCTATATTTTGGGCATGGTAAAGCACCCCCTCATTCCAGTGCAAACTCAGCTTCTCCTACCTTTCTGCCTTTGGATGTGCTGTCCCCATCACTACCTGGAGTGCTCTTCTTGTCCCTTCCTCTTCATGACTGATTCCTCATGAGAAATCACTTCCCACCAGGATTTTCCTTCTTTTCCTTCTTCGGCCATGAAAATCTGGGCTCACTTTCATCAGAGCACATATCACATGATAGTATGTTCCTTCTTTTCATAACTTACTCCCCTGCACTGTAGGTTTCTTTGAGTTCAGGAACTGTCTTTTATGTCCATAAATAAACTCCCAAAAAAAGTGGTTAGTCCACAGGGTTTTAATAGTTCTTGTTGAATGAATTTCTGTGTGAGACCCTGTGCCTTCTCAAGGAAAAAAAAAAGTTGAAAAATCTCCACAGAGCCCTTTACCCACTGATGGTGAACTGCTAATGACAGGTCATCCACAATCACCAGTAATGAACATACACACACACCAACATATTAAATTATGCATTAAATTATTAAATTAAGCATTAAATTATGTAGCAGTATTTCTGGTAGGCATTTGTCCTTGCAGCTGCAGATGTGACCATAGTGAGATTTGGACTTCCCTTGATTTTGAAATTGCTGGAAAGGACATATAGGACTTAGCAGTGAGCCAGTGATATTGTCTGGCCCATTTCCTAAATCGACCAATGCCTTGGACCTAGAGACCCAAATTCTATTCTAATCACAGGAGGCATCCTGGGGAGGTACAGAGAAAAAAGAATGTTGCTTTCTGTAGACACGTAAACAGGCTAAACATTGGTGAAAAGATTGAGAGAAATTAGCCTCATTATCTTTGGAGGGAAAAGTGTGACTGGTTTTCCTTTTCCCCACCTACTCTCACTCTAGAGACTTGCAGCTCTTTGACAAAAAAGAAAGGATTACAAAACCAGGAAACACAAAGGGTGTGGGGTCCTTTGTATGAAGGATACAGGGACAAGGTAGGATTACAACCAGAGTAAGAAAGGCGCTCTAGCCGGACTGGGGGAAAGAACTGGAGGGACCTGTGGGTTTCTTCCCGAGGGGCTGCATCTATTCCAAGCTGGGGAGAGAGGTAGAGCCGCCTCTTTCATGTCATGTGTGCTGACAGTCCCAGACAGCCTTCAGATCAGTGGACATTCAAGAAGTAGACGCAGCCTGGCCTGGTTTATGGGGTGCTCTAATCACCAGTCCCCAGGCCCTAGGCTCTATCTCAAGTGGGTCGGTTATACCTTCTGCTTACTGTCTTTCAGCAGCATCCAAGCTGCCCAAGGGAGAAGAGGGAATGGAGGCCAGTGTGAAGGACAGGAGGGATCCCTCCAGCACTGCTGGCTGCTCCCTCCTCCCTCCTTACCTCACCTTTTCTGAGATGAGGTAAGGATGCATCTGCTGACTCCCTCTTTCACCATGGTTTTTTTTTAAAGGGACAAGTGAGAAAATGTGAGTAAAAATACTTTATAAATTGTAAAGGTGCTATACAAGTGCGAAGAAGTTGTATTATTATCACTGCTTTATTTAGTCGCAGTTTGCATCACCCTGCTATACTGACATCGCTTACACTTTTGCTCAAATCAGTATTCACAAGCTTATTTCTACTGCTGCAGTTCCTCTGTGAGTGGCCAGCTCAGCTGAGGCCTCCTGCCCTTAGCTCCTGTTGTTCTCTGCACCTGGAACACCTTCTGCAGCTCCTCTGACTGGCAAATTCCTAGTCATCCTTAGGACCCAGGGCCACTCTGAGACCTTCTCCATCCCTCTCTCTGCTCTCCTCGCAGGACACTCTATCCATTTCTACTGTGGATTTGCTACAGTGGGTAGAATTGCTCCTCTACCTCCTGTCTTCCTCTTTAGACTGTGAACTCCTAGAAGGCAGGATCTATGGTTTGTCAGTAGGAATAACTTCCCAGGCCCAAATAGAAAATATTTCACATGCCTGCTCTACTAAGAGAAGAGTTTGCTTGCTAACCTTCTTATTTTGTTTTTGTTTGTTTGTTTGTTTGTTAGACAGAGTTTCACTCTTGCTGCCCAGGCTGGAGTGCAATGGCACGATCTTGGCTCACTGCAACCTTCACTTCCCGGGTTCAAGCAATTCTCCTGCCTCAGCCTTGAGTAGCTGGGATTACAGGCATGTGCCACCATGCCCGGCTAATTTTGTATTTTTAGTAGAGATGGGATGTCTCCACGTTGGTCAGGCTGGTCTCGAACTGCCGACCTCAGGTGATCTGCCCGCCTCGGCCTCCCAAAGTGTTGGGATTACAGGCGTGAGCCACCGTGCCCGGCCTTCTTATTTTGTTTTCATGGGACACACCTGGAATTAGGTGTAATACTTAGATGTCGCAGACTGGAAAATTAGAGCTGATTATAACAAGCCAGGGTTGCATGCTAACAAAGCACCAGGCATTATGCTAAGCACCCCCTAGGAGGTTGGTGCTATTTTGCAGATGAGGAAATGAAGTAATTTGCCTTTGGTCACAAAACTAAATAATGGGGCTTAAGTCAGTTTGACTCCAATGTCTGTGATCTTAATCCCTGCAGCAGAAAAAGGTAACACAGAGGAAAAGGAACAGAGAAGACAAAGAGGAACTTAAGAATTTATTAAGATAAGAATACTGTCATAGTTTTTTAGCTTGATTTTTTGATGGTTATTTTAAGACATGAACAGCACTATTTCCCCCTTCTAGACTAATAGTCTAGCAGGTAACTGTGTCAGAAAAATAAATAAGTAAAAGTTTCTATGAAAAAGTCAAATACAAGAGAAGATTCATGCAGGGAGCTAGCGAGGATCCTGTCTCCCTAAGTCTTCCTTATTGGTTGCCACCTCTTCCTCCTACCTTTCTATCTTTGAAGTTAAGGGACCTCAGTGGTCAGAGGCCTCTTCCTTATCATCCTAGACCTAACTTGAAGCCTTTGTTTCCAGGCATGACAGGGCAGTGGTGCAGCAGGGACCTACCCCAACGTCAGGGAGAAGAGTATATTGGGTACCTCCCTGCTCAGGTGCTCTAGATTGGAAATAAACTGAGGGCCCACGGCTCGCTCCTCTGGCTCCTGGACCCTTCCGAGTTAAAGAGAGGCTCCCTTTGAAACCCTTCTTTTAAGTATCTGGCTGACCAGGGAGAGTGGATATGAGGGAGAAGTACATCAGAAGGCAAGTCTCTATCTCTGGAAGGCTTGTCTACATTTCTCTGTTTGTTTTGTTTTTTGAGACAGAGTCTTGCTGTGTCACCAGGCTGGAGTGCAGTGGTGCAATCTCGGCTCACTGCAACCTCCACCTCCTGGGTTCAAGTGATCCTCCTGTCTCAGCCTCCCGAGTAGCTGGGACTACAGGTGCATGCCACCACGCCCAGTTAACTTTTTGTATTTTTAGTAGAGACAGGGTTTCACCATGTTGGTCAGGATGGTCTCGATCTCTTGACCTCGTGATTCACCTGCCTCGGCTTCCCAAAGTGCTGGGATTACAGGCGTGAGCCACCATGCCTGGCCATGTTTTTTACTTTCTATTTTCAACTATCAACAAAAATACTGTAACCCAACCCCACAAAATGGCTGAAAAAGGAGTGGCAATGCATGACACCCTCGGGAGTTCCTGGATGATGGTCATCCTCTCACCACACTGGAGGATAAGCACCCTCATATAAACCAATGGGAAAGCAGGCTCTACTTTATGAATATTTTGGCTTTACCACCCGCTAGCTGTTTGATCTTGGAAAAGCTACTTCACTTCACATCTATTAAAAGTAGAAAATAACTGAAGCTATCTAAAATGGTTATTTCCAGGGTTGCAGACTTAATATATGGAAAACTTAAACTTATGCAAATAAGTACAATTGGTATTAGCTATTATTATGGTTATTGTGTTGACATTATTATTAGCCTCATTATGCTTCCTCTCTGCTGTGTTCCCTGCCCTGTCATATTCCAACCTTTTCTGAAGACCACTCTGATGATTTCAACATCTTCTTCTATGTTCCAAATTGTCTCTTGGAATATTCTTTGGAAGACTGGACCAAGAAACTGCAGTTCAAATAATTTCCCTTTTCCTAGTAATAGAGACACCTAAATCAACCACTCAGAAATCAGGTGGGATTCTCATACATATGGCTGTCAACACATTAGAAGTTAAGCATCTTGCCAGTGTACATGGACCAAATATGCCTCATGTCATTATTCTTCTTGAGATGTATCACACGCTCAGACCCACCTCTAAAATCTATCTTAATAGGAAAGAGCAACTACACAGATGATTAAAAGCCCTGAGACCTGATTGCTTGTGTGGGCGGGGGGTGGTGGAATACTGCAGATTCCCCACAGTGCAAAAGTCAGTCCAAGAGACAGTTGGCCGAATTCTTTGTTGTGGAAAAGGTAGACTAGGTTAATGGAGAACCCATCGCTGGACTCTGGAAAGCAGAGGTGGAGGTTGGTGCTATAATATCTACTAGCCCACTGTGCTCCAACTATCTAGTTTTTCAGCTTCTCAAAGGGCTGAAAATTCTGTATGGCAGTTTATAAACACAACACAGTCTCTAAGTGTTTTTTATATTGTTCCCATTCAGAAGTGGGTGTATATATCCTCCCTGTGATTCTGGGCTACAACTGTTTGAATAATAGAATGTGGTGGTGTGATGCTATGCCAGTTTGGGGCCCAGGACTTAATACATGGGCAGCTTCCACTTCCTATTTCTCTGGACACTTGTTGGAACCCAGCTAATGAAGTATGAAAAAGTCAAAGTGCTTGTAAGACGTCCTCATGAAGTGGCCCATAGGGAGAGGAACTAAGGCTATGGCTCTCAGCCCTAGCTGAGCCCTGAGCTGACAGGCAGCACCCACTGGCCTTCCATGAGAATGACCACCTTAGAATTGAACCCCCCCTCACCTACTGGAGCCACCTCAGTTGATACTACACAGAGTAGTGATGAGTCTCTGCTGAGCTCCGCCCACATTGTAGATTCAGGGCTAAACAAATGATCTTGGTAGTTTTAAGCACTAGGTTGTGGAATGGTTTCTTAGGTGGCTGGGTAAATGAATCCTTCCCTGGATCCCCTCAGCACTCTCTTAATCCTGAAATCCTGCTTCCTTTGCTCTTTCCTCTCAGTCCAGCTGAAGATTGAAATTAGCTGTCAGAGCTGGAAATATTGCAGGGAAACAGAGTCTTTGGTCAGAATACAGATGTTATGACAATTCCCTAGTAATAGTCTTCAGGTTGCTTTTCTATGTGTCAAACAGTAGAAACTTGTCCCTAAAATGTCTTGTCCCAGTCTTAAAAAATCAGGCTTCTTAGCACTATTTACAATAGCAAAGACATGGAACGAACCCAAATACCCATCAATGATAGACAGGATAAAGAAAATGTGGTACATATACACCATGGAATACTATCTATGCAGCCATAAAAAGGAATGAGATCATGTCCTTTGCAGGGACATGGATGAAGTTGGAGCCATGATCCTCAGCAAACTAACACAGGAACAGAAAACCAAACACTGCATGTTCTCACTCATTAGTGGGAGTTGAACATTGAGAACACATGGACACAGACAGGGGAACAACACACACCAGGGCCTCTTGCGGGATGGGGGCTGCGGGGAGGGAACTTAGAGGATGGGTCAATAGGTGCGGCAAACCACCATGGCACACAAATACCTATGTAACAAACCTGCACATTCTGCACATGTATCCCCCCCTCTTTTTTTAGAAGAAATAAAAAAAAAATCAGCCTTCTTGATAGCAATACCAGAAATGCAAATTGTCACAAAGGAGGTACAATTTTACACTGGTGAAATTAGCTTCTTTGTTTTAAAGATAATACTTAATACAGGTAAAGTTGGGATGAAATCAATACATTGCACATGGCAGGGTAAATTAGTACAATCATTTTAGAAAATAATTTGGCAATGTGTAACACACATGCTCCCGTACACACAACACACACTTTCAAAACCAACCTTTGACTCAGTAATTTTACTTCTGGTTATTTACCCTTAGCAAATAATCTAAAGTAGGAAGGAAATAAATGAAACTTATTTTATAATGGTGAACAAACTGGAAACAGCTTAAAATTGTAAACACAGAGAAGTAGTTAAAAGTATATTACACTAGCCTCATGAAATATGATGCAATCATTCAGATAATAATAATGAAAACCAGTAATCTTCAGCTTATGATGCAATACTAGGAATGAAAAAAAATCAAAATATAAGGTTGTATGTTCACTGATCACAACTTTATAAAACTGGAGATACATATAGACAAATACTAGAAGGAAATAGATTTTTAAAAATTTAAGTTATTTTAGATTTTTTCCCCTTTAAAAGTAATACTTTATAATTTTTTTAACATTTAAAAAAGGGAGCATGGGAAAATGCTCCACTAAAGAACATTAAGTTACCTTCCATCCAAATAAACAGCTCCTTTTCTTGGTGAAGACAGTTATTGTCTGTTGAATCAAATCAAGAACTAGTACTGGGGTTCTATGGGATATGATTTTTGGAATATGTAATTTATTCTAGAGGATAACTTCCTAGAGAACAAGTCCTTGATTATGTTTTGTTTAATTTGTACTGTGGGTGTACGCTATGAAAACACGAAGGTAATTAAGAGATTTCAGCTAAATTAGCATATTATAATTTCTGCTCCCTCTTTCCTTCTTACCTCCTACTTTTTCCTTTCTACCTCCTACTTTTTCCTTCCTAAGCTTCTGAAATATAAAGTGCTAAAGTAAAATTAGCAATAGCAATTGCTATTTTTAGAGTGAACTTTAATCTGATTTTCACAAAGATCCATGCCAATTCCAAATCACTGCTGTTCACTGCTGTTCTCTTGGTGCTGGTATTACAGGGATTGTCTTTTGTATTAAAAGTTAAAATTACAGTCACACAGGAGAAAGAAAACCTGGCTTAAACTTCTCAGTGGTCAAATCTACACCAGTAAAAGCAAACAAAAAACTGATTGCAATTGTGTACTTGAATATTTAAAGCCAAAAACATTTATATCCCAGTTGTTCAAATACTGGCATTTAAGATCTTCCTCAACTCTGAAACATGCACAGAGAAATGGAGAATGAAGACCTGGCTTATTTAAATTCCAAAATCCCGCTTAAAGTCCTGTGTGTATGACAGCAGGAAGTAAGGACATTTTCTGTGCCAGCCTTCTTGCTCTTTGCTGTAGTCATCACCCTACATCACCACCATCCAAATAAGCAACAAACTAAGCATTAAGTAAATTCCTATCTGAATATGTAGCAAAACAGTAAATCTGTGTTTTCACAAACAAATTTCTACATATGACTTGTTTATATTTTACTTTGAAGATAAATAGCTGCTTGGAACACTGAATCTATTTCAAAATTTGGTCACATTGAGCATTTTTCTCAGTCATAAGATAATCATAGCAGATAAGGGTGATTCCGCAATTCTGCCTGGGCTATGGCAAGGAGGAGTCAGACTTCTCTTATCTCTGTGGCTCTTTCCAAATCAGCCCACTCAATGCTAATACAAATGTAAACACATTAGTTAGCCAACCATTAGGGGCTTGGGAGCTAAAATGTAAACTCCCTCATTTCTTAGCAGGCTTCTAAGCTAAACAGCCTACTGCTACACAATAAAACAGACCAACAGACTCAAGTCAGAATGTTCTCCACCAAAATAAAATAAAAATAAATTAAACACAATTAAATTAAACTAAGTCAATAAATAAACAAACCCCACAAACTGGATAACAAATTTTAAGAGGCCCAAAGACAGCTCTGGAAAGTAGAAAAGACAATCACTCCCTTTCTTTCCTTCTGTCTCTTACACACACCCTAAATCACTTGAGTTGTTTAAAATAATCTGCATTAACACCTCTTGATTAGTGTCAAAGTAAAAATTGCTTAATAGTTAAGTGATGAAATGTGTAGAACTAAGCATCACAGGTTTGATCTTAATTGGCTTGATACTGTGACTTACACTGGAGTTGTTTGTGGACTTTTACCATTATGGAAAAGCTCCCCATCTCTTCCATCTCTTCAGGCCGACAGCAGGCTTGTAAAGTGGAGAGACTAACTTAATGATGCAAATGTTTAGGCGGGTGATTAGAGACACTCTGAGCATTGCATTCTCTTGTGATCTCAAATTTGCTCAAGGAAATGATGGCTTCAAGCAGAACTGAAGGTGTATCTAAAAATGATTGCGGAATCTCAGTTAATTTGAAGTTGTTTGTTTTCTTTGAAATGTCTTTTATCATTTCCATTTGTCCATGACCTTAAGTTGATGAAAAACAAGTGTATCTGAAGTCTGTGTCTGCCATTGAAGAGCTATAACTTTTAACACGCACTTTGCAGCAATGCTTGCAGAGGTGCAAGCTGACTGAACTAGGAGAGATCTTGGTTCCCACACTGAATCAATACAGACTCACTGTGTTTAGTGGTACCTCTTTCTTGCATCTTGGAGAGTCTGGGTCACTGGAGAACAGATATTTGGGCCATGATGACTATACTGTAGTGCCTTCTCTAAAAGTTATCGTTGACATGTAAGACTGTAGGGCTGCCAATCACTTGGTACCACATTGTGGGGTCTGTTTTGATTGGTTAGCACCCATGCCAGAGGGCTGGCAACATATTTTTTATTATGATCTCCCAACACACAAAACTTCTTGGGCTGAAAATCAGAAGATCCTCAGGGATGTCAATATTTGTATATTAGAGTTTTAAGGTCTTGGCTATAGATTTTTTTTAAGTGTGGCAAAAGTACAGGAGTGAGTTAAGTCTCCCCTGGGAAATTAGCATTAAATCTATAGAAAAGAAAGGACAGATCCAAATTAAATGAGCAGAATAATACCAGTGCTCAATCAATTTGATTTTATATTTTAAAAACCACCAAACTGCATGTAGGCCTAGGCTAGAAGTCAAAGATTTCAACTACACAGCTCAACTTTCTCAAGAAGAGTGCTAATTTCCATTTTTATTTTGGCCCCATAATGCCCATAATCCCCGTAATTTCTAGTTTTGAAAGTAGAGTCACCACACTTACAATTCAAACCCAGGCCTGGCATTATTTTACCTGTGTCTCATTCTCCTAAGGTATCAAGATTACCAGCTACGTTCTTGGAGACTATGTGTAGTCTGCCTTCGTTTACAGCTGAGAAAACCAAGGGCCAGAAGTTAGGTAGCTTCCTGAGTATGAGACACTGTGGAAACTCAAGACCCAAAGTCTATGGTTCTTTTCAACTCATGTCTGCTTACTCAGCTCAATACAGAGTAAATGTCATTGGTGAAAAGAAGTCAGGACCAGCTACGTGATTCGCAGGGCCTGGTGTAAATAAAAATGGGATTCTCTTTGTTTGAAAAAAATTAAGGATTTCAAGATGGCGACAGCAGAACATTCCAAGCATGGGACCAAGTGCAGCTGCAGGTCACATACCCAGGAAAACTGATGCTGCATGTAGTTGTTCCATGATTTACTGGCCTTTGATGCTTTGAAAGCAAAGGGGAAGAAAAGCTCTGTGAACACTGAAGATGCTCTAAAATCATCTGTTGCATGGATAAATGAATAAATGTATAAGTGAATAAGATGATTCTATACCTAGAAGCATCTTAAAAATTACTACTAAGACTGAGGGTCAGGTTGAGCTAATCCAGAAAGTTACTATGAGTACTTAGTTCATCCTTTAAGTTCCAAAATTCATCATCTGAAAACACTTCACAACATGATAAACCTTCCCAACCCACCACAAACAAGTCTCCAGAATCAGCTTCAATAATGAGTGGCCGTGTATATATGTGGTGCTGCTTCTGTGCTCTGATGGGCTCAAGAAATGCCACATGCAGAATTGTTCTTACATTTTCTCTGTCTCTTTATGCTTTTAGAAGTAGCCATGCAAATACATTTTCTGGGGGAGGAACCAATCCATGTATAAAATCCATAAGCCTTTCATAAAGAATGTTTCGTATATTGCCAAACATCCTTGATTTGAAAATAGTAAATATAAAAACCAAAACTACTATAACTTACTGAGTTTATGTCAGATACCATGCTAAGTGCCTTGCATATATGTCCTCCTGAAGACCAATAACATCCCTATTTGGTAGAAATACTATCCTAATTTTCCAGTGAGGAAAACTAGGCTCTGTGAGGTTAAGTGGCAGACTCAGAATTTGAACTCCAGACTCTCTGGACTCACAAGGATGCACAGTTGGGAAGGAAAATTATGCAAACTGAATATAGAGAGAGTAGCAAAGCAAGGGTTATTGCTTTCCCTTAAGGAACAAGACTTGTATTCAATAAAGCCTGAGTGAAGTTTTACCTTGGTGAACAAAAACGCAACTATAAAACACTGAAAGTAGAAATTTCAAATATTGAAAATTTAGGTGATTAATTTTTACAGCTTCTTGCAAAGAAATATCAGCTGTACAAAGAGAGGTAAAGGAGAAGCGTCCTCACCCGTATTTTATGATGTCTTAGGACTGATTTATTGTATTATTGTACCAGGAAAAGAGGTTAAACAGGACAGGGTGAAGGAGACTCAGAGCTAGGCCAGGAGTTCCACTCAGGTAGTCTGTAGTGTATTTCATTAAGTGATAAGAAGGATTAAAAAAAAGTGAGTGGGTACGTGTCCTCAGTAGATACAGAATTTATCACATGTAACAGAAATACTACAAATCTTTAACTTTAGAGCTTTAAGGGTTAATGAGCTTTTTGAAGTAGGAACCATGAGAAAATGTGAATTTATAATCATGAAATGTCTTACAGAGTTGAAGAGAATCGAGTTAGCATTTGTGTCTCCACCTCTCAAGAGATAAAAGTGCCTTCATAATTATGGCTTGTGTTTACTATGATGTTTCAAAGTGTTAATCTGGCAGGGGTATCTTATTTCTCATTTAAAAGAAGCTAAAGCAAAAAAAAAATATGAAAGTATAGTGAAAGTAAAATCGTTTTATGAATCCTGCCTACATTTTTGTAGCATTTTCTTACAATGTCATATCTTTTATTTTTTAAATTACCTAATCAAATTCAAGTTCTGTTCCAAGTATGCAAAATTTTCAAATCATGCAGAAAAATATTGCTGGCCAAACACCAAACTTTGAATAGTTTAAGCACATTCACAAATGTGTTTAATGTACACTGTGTATAGGTAATATGTATAAATAACAATGGTATAAATAACAATGTATAATTCTCTATAACAAAGTGGTGATTTTGTTTATGTATCCACTGGTAAGCCAATCTCTCCCATTTGGGTCAACTGAAGTGGTCCCATTCCCCTGACCAAGACTGCTTTAGGCTTCATACATGAGCAGGTGACATGACGTTATCCAATGAGAGCCTGGGGAAATCTGTTAGTAGGAAAGGTTTCCTGGGAGAGTTTGTCTCTTGATCTGTTGGATTCTCACCTGGAGTGTACCGTCTTACTAGGAACATGAAAGGAGCTAGCAAAGGAGAAGATTAACAGGCTGAGAATGGCAAAGAAACATGGAAAACACCTTAGTCTTTGATGACTTTGTTTAGCCAAAGAATTAACCAACTTTGGAGCAATCACATTTCAGGACTTCTTATTATGTGACTTAATAAGACCCTAATTGTTTAAGCAATTTTAAATTAGGTTTCCTCTTACTTGTAGTCCAAAGCATACTAACAATGGAAACCCTACATGATTGAGCACCTTACTGTGTTCTAGGAACTGTGACGGTCAATTTCCATGCATTATCTTTAACTGACATCACATCTCTTTAAGAATATTTTCTCCATTTTACAGAAAAGGAAACTAGACTCAGAGGTCTCGTGATATACCCAATTTCTCAACTCTGTTAAGCAAACAGCATCGGTTTCCAACCTACGTCTGTCTGATGTTGAAGACTATCATTTAAAATCTCTGTAGGGGCACATGTGTGGTGTATTATATTTTTATATATGTCTATATTTACATATACCTATGTATAGCATGGACAAACGTACATACTTACATATACATATATGTGGAGTGAAGGCGATATCTATAGTAGCACAATCATTTACCATATATTTTGAATCTTTGATGGTTAAAGATAGCAGGAATAATTGAGGAAAAAGGCAACAAAATAAATCAAATGGCAAGAACTGGGTAAAGTAATAATTGCCAAGATTTTTTATGCATTGGAAGTTACTTATCTGCCTTCCCATGGATCAGATAATTGAAGCTCTGTTCTTGCAGCTAGCTGGGACATCACTTCAGATGACATCTGCATTAAACACTTATCAACCTGTACAAAGACCATGCTCACTGAGGGCTACCATACACTCTCCCTTTTTCATAGAACACTGCCAACCTATGAAGGCATTCTCTTTCTCTTTGACCTTGGATGCAGGCCTACAAATTTCTGTAGCACAAGCTGCAACAGCCACTACCAGTAAGTCAGGTTTGGCTCTCTACTTTGAAACTCATTTGCCCTCTCAGTTCTATGTATTCAATGGCAGGGAGGGGCAGGGTGGCTCTTTGGAGATATAACTGAAAATTACTGGGAAATTGTGCAATGGTAACGCATCAACCCCAGAGAGCTGAATGAGGTGCAATTACTGCTAACTGAAAATATTATCTATGTATTTCTGAAAATTGAGTCTAAAAACTATATTAGCAGCAATGAAGTTTAAGTGATCCCAAAAGAAAAGGGCAAAGTGTTATAAAATGTAAATGGCAATAATAAATTTGAGAAGTTGGACTATCTGTGTGTCTGTCTCTTTTTGCAGGTAGCTACGTGCAGGTTCATAAAGTAGATTCATATTTTCTAAAATCAGCATGGTATGTGATTGTACTGCCTAGGGGATTAAAATAGGAAGATAAACATAGCATGAAGGGATCCTACTACTAGAAAGAACTCTGGAGGTCATATAGACTCTCTCCCGCCCATCACCACCTCTCTTTGTTCTAAGGAGAAAACTAAGGCTAGCAAGGCCAGTCCTTGTCCACAGGTAATCTGGTTGTCTAACAGTTCAGCTAGGCTGTGTTTTTCCAGACTCTCAGCTCTGTGTTCCTACTCCTTTTTCAAATTGCTCTGACAGCCTTTTCAGTAATGAGCACACATTTTGAACTTGAAAATTACATTAAACCTCAGAGATTAGCTAAGTGTGTGGTGAAGAGAAGAGCGGGAGAGATGGGTAAGAGAGTGAGGGAGGGATCTCTGATAACTTTCTACAGTTCTTTGGAAACCTAGCAGAATACAGGCTCCTGACTGTCTGATTGGTCTCTGTGGGTATCAGTCCTCACAGGCTGGAAATGGTCTTGGCTATCAGTGGATGGAGTGGGCTGGTCTTACCTGACAAACCCCATCCAATCTGCCAAGGGGCAGTGTGAGAGCCAGAAAATGATGGCCCAACTGCCCCTGCCATCCTTCTTCAACTACCCTTTGCTGAAGTAGTAGTTCCATCAAAACACATTCCTATAGACCTCCAAAGTGGTCCCTTGGCCCCCCAAATGCTCCTTGTTCCTTCAGTTATCCAGTGAAAGACAAATGGATTCAGGGATCCCTGTAAATCTGGTTAATTGGATAAACAATATACACGCTGAGAAGAAATAAATGAATGACTCCACGTAGTATGCTTAGTACAAAGCAGGACTTGAAGATCAGGTCAATGTTTGTGTTGTTAATACTATGATGATTATATTTAAAAGTCCCCAATGGATTATTCTCAAAGCAACAGGGCTTTCCTCACCACTCACATTCTATAATTTTATTCTTTCCTTCACTGATTACATTGAAGGGTTTATAGTGAGTAGTTGAGATGGTGGACTTTGAACTGACAGCCTTGGGTGTGAATTCTGACTCTGGTAGCACGCTCCTAGCAAGGTACTTCACTGTGGGAGGAAGAATAACGTCCACACCCCTAAAAACAAAGATGTCCATGCCCTAATCCCTGGAATGGGTGAATATGCTGCCTTACATGGCCAGAGGGACTCTGCATCTATAATTAAGTAATGGATATTAAAATAGGGAGATTCCTGGATTATCTGAATGGTCCCAAGCTAACCACAAGAGTTCTTTGAAGATGGAAGAGAGAGGCAGAGGGTCGGAGAGGGAGAAGTGACTACGGAAGAAGTCTCAGTCATAGGATTGCTGGCTTTGAAGATGGAGGAACGGGGTCACGTGTGAAGAAATGAGGACAGCTTGAGAAGCTGGAAAAGGCAAGGACACATTCTGTCCTGGAGCCGCTATCCGGATTTTAGCTCAGGGAAACCCGTTTCAGACTTCTGACCTCCAGAACTAAAATTCTACATCTGTGTGGCTTTAGGCCAGTGCGTTTGTGGAAATTCGTTACAACAGCGATTGGAAGCTAAGTGATGCTCCTTGAGCATCTGTGTCCTCATCTATAATATAGGAAGTAAAAGTATGTGCCCCAAAAGGCTGACATGAGCATTAGATGAGAGAATGTAAATAAAACTTCAGTGCTTGGCACAGATTAAGAACTCAATAAATGTTTGCTGTCATTATGTTTATGATGTCACCACACAGAGTGTGAATTTACATATGGCTGATTATAATAAAGTGATTCCACAAAGTATATTTCATTGTATCATAATAATACTTTTCACTAGAGCAACAACTATCTGGTTTTTATGAAGCACTTTTATCCATATTGTCTTATTTAATGCTCATTATAATTGTGCAGGGTCAGTAAGGCATCCACAGGTGAGGAAACTGAGTCTCCATGTGGGGAGTGCTTCCCCTAAGTAACTCAGAAGCTCATTCTGTTGGCCAGGGCTGGAGTACAGGGCATCTGCTTCCAAATACAGTATGCTCCCAGCTTCATTGTGTGGCTTATAGAAATACATACATACAGTACACAGAATCTTAATATGACATAAAAATGCTAAAGCCAAATGATGATGGGGGTTGTTCATCGCAACCCAAACCATTTCCCATATGATCTCAGCCAGCGGAGCTTTCTGCTGGGCCTCCAGCTCTTCCAAGCACGGCTTGAGCACTCTCTCTAATGCATCTAGTCAATTGTGCAAAGCACAAGGGAAAAAATTCCATCCTGACCGCAGCAGGCAATCACCTTATGCCCTGAAGCATGAAGTTTGATTACCCTTATCTCAGTTTATCATTAAATCAAAAACTGTTGCTATGAATACTGGCCCAGGACTTCATTTATGAAATGATATAGGCCAGTCAGCAGAAATAAGTGAGTGCCCTTTTTCTTTCAAAATTTCTGTTCGCTATAAAGATCTTTTGCAAACTGGGAGGGTGGGAGGGGGGAAAGCCACTTTAGCTCTGAGCAGATTTTATTACTTTCTTTAGTCTTTCATGAGCTAGCTGGGATGTCTTTGGCTCATAATCATTCTCCTCGCACCGTAGGCAAGAGGTCTTAGATCTACTACGGAGTGGCCTGCCAACAGTAACCCTGAGGTCTAGCACTTTGCTTGGATGGGAATCTGCATTTTAGCAAGATGCCAGGCAATCTGTAGGCACACTGATGTTTGAGGAGCTCTGACTAAACTAAAGCACCATTTCTCAAAATGTGGTGAAGGGACAATGGGCACAAGTTACCTGAAGTGTTCCTTAAAAATGCAGACTACTGGGCTTCATTCCAGATGCAGCAAAACAGACCCACTGGTGTTGGGGCTCTGGGAATCTGCATTTTAACCCTATATCATTGTGATGAAATTTAAAGTTTGAAGACTCCTGGTAGAGACTGAAGATGTGGGTGATGACAGAGATGGTCAGGAGTGTGCTTAAATTTTTATGACATTATTCACATTTTTAACAACCCTGGGGCCACCAGCATAGAACATGTGCTAATTATCGATATTTTGTCCTTCAACAGAACCGATAGCGGAAGCCAGGCTTTTGTCACCACAATTCTGAAACAGCTGACCTCAGGCTTAGGGATCTTCAAAAAGGTGCCAAGGTCTAGAGTAAAATCTCCAGTCCACTGAACCTCTCCTTCCAAATTCCCCTTTCCAGTTTGGCTGAATGTGTGGCAAGTATACCGAGTGGGAGTGCAGGGTAGCTGTTGTGGAACTGGCCTTAAGGTACATATATTGGTTAAAGAGATAGGATAAAATCACATGTGAAAAGATAGCACAGTACAAGGGCTAAAAGCATAGGCTCTGAAGCCAGCCTGCATTTATTTTTATTTAACAGACACTGATATATTTATAGCACTCACTACATGCCAAGCACTATTATAAGTGCTGTTCAAATATTAATTCATGTGTGTCTCACAATACCCCTAGGAGGTGGGTACCACCATCATCATCCACCTTTTATAAGGTGAAAATGGGTCTCAGAGAGGTGATGTAATTTGTTCAAAATCACACAGCATATGAGTCACACTCCAAGACTCACACCCCACAACAAGCAGACTCCAAGAGCTCATGTTCTTACT